>NW_005871058.1:6301323-6388941 GCF_000147115.1 Myotis lucifugus
AAGCGGGCCATCACCAGCAGCGGGTACAAGAGGCAGCTGTCGCCCTGATGTCCCTTAGGAGCAGGGGAGGTGGAAAACCCTGAGGGGCAATCGAGGCCACGCAGCTGCCACTCACACACACTGACAGTGCCAAGCAATCGGGGCCTGTGCCAGGCGCCAGCAGTGGATGTGAGCGGGATGGCACTGGCAGCAGGTGTGAGCGCCCAGTGGGACCACGGTGCATGGGAGAAAAGAATTTTCAGTAACCACCAGAGGCTCACCCTGATGACAGCAACCAGCGCCCTGCCTTGGCCTGGCGCCCCCACTCACCTGCTCCACCATCCCGCCACGGCAGATGCCTACCATGCTCCACGCTCTGCCACCTGCTGCCAACGTCCGCCATGTTCCGCACGCACCCCCTGGTGGTCAGTGCACATCATAGCGACCAGTTGTTCGGCTGTCCCACCGCTCGGTCTATTTGCATATTAGGGCTTTATATATATAGATAGGCTGAAGGACTAAGGAGAAGAACATTATGTTGAGGAATAATATATGCCATTTGGAATTCTTTTAGGTTTTATAACATGGTACTTATACTGTCCTGCTTTGGTGGAATTATCAAAAGCTGTGGGCTGTTCACTTAAGTTACTATAATTTCTGAATGAGTAATCCTCTCTGCTAGTTTTAGATTAAAAGCAATATTATTTAACAAATCACAACAGCTCATTATAAGCACCTTTGATTTCTCTTTCTCACTATTTAATTCCAGTGTGATTTGCCACTTGCAAATCTCATTCCCTGATTCCTAGCGAAGCTTTAGAGCCAATTAGTCAATATCACTATGTGTCTCACCAGAATCCTACTCTCCTTATATAGTTTATGGCCTATACCTGGCACTCAAATTAATTACTGTTGTTATCATCAATTTCACTAGCTTCTCATTGGTTCTGCCTTCATTTTCTCTCCATTCTAATATTTTTGATATAATGCCAAATTAATTTTCATATATATTTTTAAAATTCAAATAACTTCTTTAATTTGTTTAGCTAACAAATTAAATTCAGGCCTTAACTGCATATCAGTCAAGGTCCTCCATGATACCATCTATTATTCTCTACTCAATCTGTACCCAAGATAAACAGAACCACTGACTCTTCCATGAACACACTCTGCCCTTTCTCCCTTAACATTTTTTTTGCTCACCCTTTTATCTCTATATTCCTGTCAAATTTCTATATGTTAGAATCTTATATGAGTAAATAAATGTAAAACATTTACAATAGTACCTTACATAGTAAGTTCTCCTCAGTAAATGCTACCTGCTGTTATTACCACTCAATGCTTATGAAATGCAATACATGAGGGCAAGAGGGGATGAATGAGGGAAGGGGTAAAATTATATCTATTTGTGAGAAATCAGTAAGAATGAAAATCCTATCCATTCTGGTTTTAGGAATATAAAGATGAATACTAGTAAGACATAACCACTGTCCTCAAGGATTACGGTATAGAGAGGAAACAGATACATAAATATGAGAATGCCATACATAGACTATGTACAAAGGCATTTTGAAAGTCTTCCACAGGGTCTGGCAAATCTCTCACACATAATTGCAATACATAATTTTAATTGTTCATAAAAAACATCCTACTTATTCATCAAAGTCCATTTCAAATCCTTCTTCAGCCTGAAGCCTTTTCCATCTCCTCAAACATGTGACCTCCCAACCAAGAATATTGTACCCATCTTAGAACACTTATCACTGTTAATATATTTGCTTTATTCACCTTACTGAATTGCACTTCTTAAGGCAAGAATCATGCCTTGCTCATATTTATATACTCTGAAGTTTATAGCACCATGTCCTGCTTACAATAGGAGCTCAATAAATTATTTTAATTTCATGGCATTACCTTCAAAGAACTGCCCAACTATTTTATTTCATTTGACTTTTGTGGTGGTGGTGAACATTAATTATAAAAATATAATTGTTTTTCTATAGGTTATCTATTAGTTGTTCCATTCCATTAGCATGGACTATATTTATCTCATCAATTGCAAGCATTAAAATATATCAGTATTTCTACATTTCTGTATTTCTCTTAGGTCAATACTTCACTGGATAACAACGAATTTTTTCAGAGAGTGACTATTTCTCTCTTTTTAATATATTTTTATTGATTTTAGAGAGAGAGGGGAAGGGAGAGGGAGAGAGAGAAATATCAATTAGCTGCCTCCTGCATGCCCCGGGCATGTGCCCTACCCAAATAAAACCAGTAACATTTCCATGCAGGGGTCAATGCTCAACCAACTGAGCCACACAGGCCAAGGCAGTGACTATTTCTCCTGAATGGCTTTTCATGGTTTCTTAATATCTGTGGATGATGTTGTATGAATCACTCAAGTCTTAAAGAGTTATGTTACCTGGATTTACTTGATGGTTTTTCTTCTCTCTGTTTCTAACTAACATCATTTCTCATTTTATTTCTGTAGGTAAATGTGAATGTAAGGAACAGGTTTTAGGAAACTCCAAGGCATTCTGTGGAATGAAATATTCATATGGTGAGTCTAAAGTCCTTAAATGTTTCTGAGAGTCTATTCAAACTAAGCATGAAGAGTTTCTTAGAAAATGGGAGGCCTGGCATGTGACATTCTCAATATGTTAAAACATTAGTCTTATATAATAACTAGAGGCCCAGTGCACAAAATTCATGCACTCGGGGGGTCCCTCAGCCCAGATTGCAAGAGGGCACAGGCCAGGCCGAGGGACCTAACTGGTGCACAATCAGGGCCGGGGAGGAGCATGGGAAATTGGCCAGCCGGGGAGGGACCGCGGGAGGGTGCCAGGGTGTGTCTGGCCTGTCTTGCTCTGTCCCAGTAGCAAGCTAACCTACAGGTCAGAGCGTCTGCCCCCTGGTGGTCAATGCACGTCATAGCGACTGGTCGCCTGTCTGTCCCCTGGTGGTCAGTGCACATCATAGTGAGCAGTTGCGTGGCCTTAGCATATCATTAGCATATTATGCTTTGATTGGTTGAATGGCCGACCAGACGACCGGACACTTAGCATATTAGGCTTTTATTATATAGGATATTAAGTACAGTATTCTGGTCTTGGCCTTGATTTTCCTAATAGAGATAGTGTGGAATGCCCTGGTGAGGGCAGGAGGCTTATAGAGCAAAGGCAAGGTTATCATATTATAAGGAGAAGAAGCAAAGAACAAAAAGAAAAAAAATGACACATAATCCTTTCTTATGGATGCTTCCTGTTTTGGTAATCTAAAAGGGAAGTCTCTAGCCACTTGGACAATTCCTATAGCAGTTTATCAGGTAATATAAAGCAGAACTCAATTTGGAGCAGTATTTCAAGAGCTCAGACATTGGGTTCAGACCTATATGGGTTTCATTTCTAGTTTATGAGATGGGTAACTTAACTTCTACAGACGTCCTCATCTGTAAAATAGAGATGATGCCACCTTCCCCATGAAATGAGATTTTTGAAAAGCACATTAATTTGCACTTACTAGATGCTCAGTAAATGGTATATTTCTGAGGAGTAAGAGGATATATATTCTGAGATGAGCTGACTGCCTGAGTTTTTCCTCTGCTTTCTATGTATATTCTATGTTTCTCTATCTTTCAAATACCAGGAAAATGCAGCATATAAAGAAAATGTCACTACCCTAAATACAGACTGTTACTACCTTCTATTCTAAACAACTTTATGTTTACCATTAAATATTAAATATAAATATAAATATTAAATATTAAGGATATCTGATCTTGCCAACTTATTCTTTTTATTTTATTTTTTCTTATTGATTTCAGAGAGGAAGGGAGAGGAGAGAGAGATAGAAACATCAGTGATGAGCCCGGCTGGCATGGCTCAGTGGTTGAGCGCCGACCTATGAACCAGGAGGTCATGGTTCGATACCTGGTCAGGGCATATGCCCGGGTTGTGGGCTCAATCCCCAGTGGGGGTTGGGGGGCATGCAGGAAGCAGCCAATCAATGATTCTCTCTCATCATTGATGTTTCTATTTCTCTTTCCTTCTCCCTTCCTCTCTGAAATGAAAAAAAAAAAGAAACAAACAAACAAACACCCGCTACTGGGGATTGAGCCCACAACCCAAGCCTGCAACCCGGGCATATGCCCTTATAACTGGAATCAAACCCAGGACACAGGTCAATGCTATATCCAGTGAGCCAAACAGGCTAGGGCTTGCCAACATATTCTTGACTAGTGTCTGGGCTTTTTATTGTTCCATAACTTATAGGGCCTGAAATATGCATTACAATGAAGAGAAAATTTTAAGTCATGATTTCTAAAACCAAGTGTTTAGATTCTTGATAACATTGTATTTAATCTCATAAGAGATAAAAAAGTAAATGTTAAAAACCTCATAAATCTTATCTAAAATTACATGCATATTTCTCCCCTTTCATCGGCCAACTTGACTAAATAATAGAATAAAACTTTTGAAATATATAGTGCCTAATAAGGAAAAGTATTTACTTAGAGGGAATTGTATTTACTATCAAAAGCAACAACAACAAAAAGACCATTTAGTTCAAAGTCAGTCAGTTCAGTGGAAATATCAATTGGTTTTCATTATCACATAGACTCAGTAGCTCTCTGACTGAATTTACAAACAACCACATTGGCATCTTTTAATACAACTGTATTACTTTCTGCTTAGGAGAATTTGAATGCTCTTAATGATGTAACGAAATACCTTGATCTTATTAAGTACTATACACCTATAGTCTTGGGGGGGGGGGGGTGGCGCCAAGGAATGGTTCCACCACATTCTCTACCTTAATGGGGGAAAACTTGATTTGATCATTCCTTTAGCAAATATTTATTGAGCTATTGTTGTGAATAGACAAATTCCCTGAGTTTGCAGTCTAGTGAAAAAATACCCCAAAATACCAAAAATAGCCCTTGAGCATTGGCTATGTGTGAGGCACTATGCTATGTACCCTTCATGCAATTATCCCATCAGGACTCTGGTCCAAACTCTACCTCTAACCAACAAATCATGCAAACATGAGCAGTTCACTTAACTTCTTAAAACTTGCTTCCTCATACATAAAACAAAACTGGATGAGCTCTTAAGACCCCTTCAAAGTCTAAAATTTGGTGATTCTAAAAAGACAGCTCTCTAGTCGTATGGATATGGAACCAGCCAGGATAGGGTTCTCTCATTACACACAATCTTTCATCAAAATATAGATGAGCTAGTAAGAACTCTCTAATAATATAGAATATTGCATCCACTGTTCCTTAGGTTTACTTTCTCCCCCACCCCAACTTATTCCATTACTTAACACCTCCCCCATCTATGTCATAGATCTTAGAGCATAATGGAATCATGAGTCATATAAAATACTGGAGCTCTGCCATCATATAGAAGGACAGCCTCCCTAACCCCAGTCAGCTTGCATTTTACACCAGAGGAAGAAGATTAAATAATCAATAATATTATTTAATCTCTTTAGAATGCTTAAAATATACGCTGGTAGTAACATTTGCTCTTTGTCATAAGTTTATACATAATCAACCAGAAGAGTATAATATAATTAGAATCTAAATAAAAACCAGGACAACAATTCTACCTCCTACACATCTTTCTATTTAGTTGATAGCTGAATGTGTTTAAGATTATACTTGCAGTAGGCAAATGGCGATATTCTTTTAGGGTAGTGATATGGGAATGGGTAGCAGTTGTAAATGTCTAAGAAGGAAGAGTATAGTTGATATAAATTAGATGAAGCCAGTAGCAAATTGCTGAGCCTAATGATACATCATTAATTCACTTTTCCATTATACTCTGAAGTGCATATTTAAGTTGTTGTTCAAACCTCAAAAGATGATATGAAATTTTATGCATTTTGACTTTGGGAATTGTGTTGTTACAGTGCTAAAAATAAAGATTTTATCAGCTCATGATAAAGGATCTCATGCTGAGGTCAGTGTGAAGATTAAAAAAGTCTTAAAATCTACCAAATTGAAAATTTTACGAGGAAAGCGAACATTATATCCAGAATCATGGACTAACAGAGGCTGTACTTGTCCAATCCTCAATCCTGGTGAGCATTAGATTTTTTTCTACTTTCTCTCTGCTGAATTGCTGTTTGTCTTACAGTCTCTGAACCACAACCTAAATAAACTCTGCAAAGAGCATCTCTCCTTTTCACATCTGAAGTCTGGGGAAAGCCCAAATGGAATTCTTTGAACTGACATCAAAAAACGATTTCTCTTCCAGGTGCTGTATTAAAGTATAATACTTTAAAATCCAGCAATATAATATTCTTTGCCCTAAAAGAGAAGTCTCAGATTGGTTCCAGGTGTCAGTAGCATAGAAAACACTTTCATGAATTTATCTGCCACTAACACTTTATCTGAAAGCTAGGTCCTATTACGATTCCCTGGGTAGAACTTGCTCCCAAAGGAAGTTCAAATGCAAAATTCCATCTGTGCAAATAATATTGAATTCATTTTTACTATTGCATGAGAAGCATCTGTTTCTCCTGGATAGAAAACAACTCTCAAGTTAGCATCTTATTTTTCATTAAATGATCATTCTGGTTTTAAACTAGAAACAACAGAAATAAACAAGCAAGCAAACAAATAAACAAACAAGCCTTGTAGAATCTTAGAGAAACTTGAAGTGCAGTGGAATTTGCAGGGATTCATACCTTTACACTCTATAAGTACACTCGTCATACTGTGTCATAAACTGCTTTTTTTACTGTCTCCCTCATTAAGTTTGAGGACAAGATTTAGATTTTTGATCATGGTGTCCCCATTGCCTACCATTAGTACCTAAATAATAGTAACATAGTTTCCAAATATTAAGTTCTAGAAAAACAAATAACTTTTTGTTGTTGGTGTTAATCCTCATCCCAGGATATTTTTCTATTAATTTTTAGACAGAGTGAAAAGGAAGGGTGAGGGGAGGGAGGAAGAGGGAGAGAGAAACATCAATATAAGAGAGACATGTCAATTGGGGATCAAACCTGCAACCCTTAACCAGGTCTTGAACCCAAGACCTTTGGTGCAATGGCTGACACTCTCTAACCACTGAGCAGCACTGGACAGAGCACAAATAACTTTTAAAATATGTTTTTATTGATTTTTAAAATATTTTTATTGATTTTAAATGTTTTTAGACACAGAGGGAAGAGAAAGAGAGACATCAATTAGTTGGTTTCCTCCCTTCTGCACCCCTACCGGGGACTGAATCCACAACCTGGGCATGTGCCCCAACTGGAAATCGAACCAGCAACCTTTCGATGCACAGGACAACGCTCAACCAACTGAGCCACACCAGCCATCAAATTTTTTTTTTTAATTCTCTGTATTTCCATTTGTGTAGTTGCCTTCTGTGTCTCAACGGCACTGTTGAAACAAGTGCATAATTTCTCTTCTGGATATAATCCCTTCCAAATATAAGTCCAGGAAACCAGTTATAGTAATAAGAAGTCGTTTGTGATCTTTGACACAAAAATTTGAGGGAAACAAACAGATAACTGAGAGAGAGAAACTATCAATAAAATATCTACCTCAACCCAAACCATCTAAACAATGATATACAATTCTTGACTTTATTTCTACTGTTAAATAGACGCTCACACCCTTTTTACGCCTTCAGTATTTCATTCAAATTAATTTAAATTTTTAAAAATGGAAAAAGAAAACATTTTAAATAAATAAATAAATATCATTTCAAAGAACAAATTAAGTAATCAGAATCTTGGATTTTTTAATACAGGAAAGGAAGAGTCATTAATCTGTGTCCTATTTCCCAACAATTGAGGCACAGGGGCTCTTCCTATAAGCACTTTCTACTATCTTGGCAAAAGAAGAAAAAAATCCGCTCCGTTTGTTAGCCAGACGTTAAAAACAAAAGCTTTGACCATCTGAGCCACTCTCCAGGAAGTGAACTATACTTCCTAATCAGATTTCTGCCAAACAGTCAAGGAATCAACTGAGTTCATCACAATTGAAAACATAAGCACAATTATTCAAAGAATTCTTGAAAACATGTTTACTCACTTTGAAGAAAAGACTGGAACTTGCCAAAGCAAAACCAGACACTCTTTCATTTCACTTTGTTTTTCCATTTTTACAAGTTCAATAGCTAAGGGCAAAGAAAGCTGATAAGAAAATTCTGAAACCTTAACAGGCCAACTTGCTTCCTTTGCTACTTTGGAAAAAGAGCAAACTAATTAGGCATACCTGCAAAGTCATCCATTCCTATATGTTTTCGAATGTCAAAACTAGCACTTAAGCCCTGACCAGTGTGGCTCAGTTGGTTGAGTGTCCTACAGGATTGGGATTCTTTCTCATGCAAAAGCTAAGGTAACCCTTTAAAGAATTTAAATACTTTATAATCCCTCATACATTTGTGCTCCCCAATGTCTAAACCTTTCTATGTCATTATTTTCCTTTTATCTCTCCTTTTGTGAAAACACCATCATAGCTATCTTTTACTTAGGATTGACTTGTTTTAATAAACTTCTAAAATAAGCCTTTTATTGTTATAGAAGCAATATATAGATACATTACAGATATAGAAATTTAGGGGAAATTTTTAAATTTCACATTTCTGCCCTCCAGAGATAATCTCTGTTAATATCTTAATGAAAATCCTTCCAGATCTTTCTTTGTACACATACATGTCATATTTTTAACCAAAATAAAATCATAATATATGTAGCCCACTTTATTCAGTTAATGATCTTTATCTTCAATTTTAGTTTATTTTCATATAATCTAATACTCAGACCATATTATGATTTCTCAACAAATCCCAAAATGTCCTTTTGAGGTGGTTTATCCTTGCCAGGATCACATACTATCTGGTTTTTAAATCCCTCAAGTCTCTTTTATTCAAGTACAGTTTCCTTTTATTGTTGTTGAAAAAACTGTTATTGTTTAAGAAACCAGACCAGCTGTCCTGGAGACTACCCTACCCTTCTACATTTGTCTAGTTGGTTCCTTGTGGTGTCATTTAGCTTGTCCCTATACCTCCAATATTTTCTGTAACCTTTAAAGACAAGCTTGATAGAATCAAGATAAACATTTTGGCTTGAATTCATTACACTTTGTGTTATATACTTCATGTTGGGTACTTTGTGTCAAATAACATCAGAAGACACATAGGACCTGATGACCCACCATCAGTGTTGCTAAACTGACACTTGAGTTAGAGTGATAACAGTCTGATCTCTCCATTGGGCTTTTTTGTTTTCCCTTTAAAAAAAAAGTTTTTTATTGATTTTAGAGAAAGTAAGGAAGAGGGAGGAATAGAAACATCGATATGAGAGAGAAACATTGATGGTTGCCTCCAGTGCGTACCCTGATGGGGATGGAACCTGCAACCTGGGTATATGCCCTGACTGGGAACCAAACTGACAACCTTTTGGTACATGGGACCACACTCAACTAACTGAGCCACTGACCAGAGTTGTTTTTCCTTTTGAGATTAAAAAATAATGCATGTGGTGTTACTTAATCACTATACAAATATCACGTGTCCCGTTAACCATTCATTTAATGATTTTAACACCAATTGGTAATCCCTTCCTGAACCAATAATTTCACTGAATGACATTTTTCTAGGTTATTTCCGTGAATAAACAAGTATACATATATATTTTAAAACCGTGAGTTTAAATTGAAATTTTCAATTGAGCTTTAACATCTAGTATTTTCCCTTAATTTGAGGTTTCTTTATTTGTTTTATTGACTTCCGAGAAGAAGGGAGAGGGAGAGAGAGATAGAAACATCAATGATGAGAGCAAATCATTGATTGGCTGCCTCCTGCATGCCCCCTACTGGGGATTGAACTTGCAACCCGGGCACATGCCCTTGACCAGAATCGAACCGGGGACCTTTCAGTCCACAGGCCGATGCTCTATCCACTTGAGTCAAACCAGCTAGAGCTGAGATTGTGGGTTTTTTAAATATATTTTTATTGATTTTAGAGAGATAGAAACATTGATGAGAGAAAAACATCAATTGGCTGCCTCCTGCACGCCCCCTTCTGGGGATCAAGCCTGCAACACGAGCATATGCCCTGACTGGATATTGAACCGTGACCTCCTGGTTCATAGATAGACCTCAACCACTATGCCATGCTGGCTGGGTTGGAAATTTTTATTTTATAAACATGATTACTTATTTGCTGTGTTCTACACTGAGTGGCCAGATTATTATGACCAGCCAGATTGTTATGACCACCCCATCAGTACTTCATTGACACTTCCAAAAATACTGAATATTGAAAACTTCCTAAGCAAATACTCTCAAGGTTTTATTATTATTATTATTATTTGCATAACTAATTCACTTCATTGTACTGATAGGGTGGTCATAATAATCTGGCCACTCAGTGTATAATATTAATGAAAAATACTACAAATTACTACAAATATCTACTGAGGGATATTATATTTCTTTTTATTAACATATATATCTTTTATGTATGTGTTTGTTAGCCTGAGAAGAATTTTGAATTACAAAGTCAGCTCTAGGTCTGGTCAGTGCTCACCATTTTTTAAAAAAAATGTATAACAAATAGCCTGGCCAGTGTTACTCAGTGCTTTAGCTTCAGCCATGAACTAGGAGGTCATGGTTCAATTCCTTGTCAGGGTACATACCCAGGTTGTGGGCTCGATCCCCAGTAGGGGGCATGCAGGAAGCCAATCAATGATTCTCTCTCATCATTGATGTTTCTATCTGTCTCTCCCTTCCTCTCTGAAATCAATAAAAATATCTTTTTTAGCCCTAGCTGGTTTAGTTCAGTGGATAGAGCTTCGGCCTGTGGACCAAAGGGTCCTGAGTTTGATTCCAATCAAGGGCACATAACTTGGTTGCAGGGTCCTCCCCAGCCTGGACCCTGGTCAGGGCTCATGCAGGAAGCAACCAATCAATGTGTTTCTCTTACGTCAATGTTTCTCTCTGTCTTTCCCTCACTTTTCCACTCTCCTTAAAAATCAATGGAAAAATATCCTCAGATGAAGATTAACAACAACAAAAAAATCTTTTTTAAAATTTATAACAAATAAACCTCCTATATTCCAAAAGCACATCAACTTTATCTAGGAAATATGTGCTATTTTGTATAACCCATAGCTCTCTTCTGATATGTTTTCCCAAATAGTTTTTAAACTTTCATTAAATTCTCCTTACTATACACTACCACACATAGTGAGTCCCCAAGAAATACTGATTTATAGCAGTGTGTTAAGTGTGTTAAGTGCCCATGGAATCCTACTTCTTTACAATAGAGGGTGGTATAGTACAGAGTAAATAGTTCTGTAATCAGACAGACCTGAGCTTAAGTCAAAATGCTGCTACCACTGAGAGACACAGAATAAGTTATTGATCATGCCAAGCCTCCATTTCCTCATTTGTAAAACAAGAAGAAAAATAATACCTACTTATAAGGTTATTTTCAAGATTAATGAGATAATACATGTAAAGCACTTAATAAATGCTTCTTACATGCCATCTGTTATTGTCTACTTGAGGGCCATTGCATGAATTCTTACATGTCATCTGTTATTGTCTACTCGGCCTGGCCTGCGGGATCGAGCCGAAACTGGCTCTCCAACATCCCCTGAGGGGTCCTGGATTGTGAGAGGGCACAGGCCAAGCTGAGGGACCCCACCAGTGCACACAATCAAGACCAGGGAGGGATGCAGGAGGTTGGCCAGCTGGGGAGGGACCGCGGGAGGGCTCTAGGGCGTGTCCGGCCCATCTCCCTCAGTCCCGATTGGCCGGACCCCAGCAGCAAGTTAACCTACCAGTCAGAGAATCTGCCCCCTGTTGGTCAGTGCACGTCATAGCGAGCAGTTGAGTGGCCTTAGCATATCATTAGCATATTATGCTTTGATTGGTTGAATGGCCGACCGGACAACCAGACACTTAGCATATTAGGCTTTTATTATATAGGATTACTCCCAATTCAACCGTGAATATATAAAACCATTAACTATGCATACATAAAATTGCTGAAGTCACATCTCCCCTTCAATAAATTATGATACTATATAGCTCCTTTTGTTCTCTTTTAGGTTTGGAGTACCTTGTAGCAGGACATGAGGATGTAAGAACAGGCAAACTAATTGTGAATATGAAAAGTTTTGTCCAGCGCTGGAAACCATCTCTTGGAAGAAAAGTCATGGATATTTTAAAAAGAGAGTGCAAGTAGCAATAAAGGTGTATGGCACATAATGGCACTTCTCTATGGATAAAACACAAGCTTAATGGAAAGGAGAACTCAATAATGAAACTGGAATATTTTTAAGTGCCAAAATGTATAGAAATGTTCCAATGCATGGGCCTTGTCTATTTCTTTTGGGTCCATGTTTAAATACACTTTGTTTCATAAAGAGAAATGAAAAAAAAATCTATGCTGATAACTGTTTTCTATAGAATTTATTCTAAAATTCATAGCTATTAAGAATATTTTAATAGCAGTATGATATTTAACAATAATCCATTAAGGGCAATACATATAACATGGACTTCTCCCAGCTTCAGATATGTTACTTACATTTGTGCTACTTAAAGTAATTAATAAGATTTTAAGGAATCCCAACCCTTCTATCAGAAAAGGTGTCTCTTAAAAAGAGCCTTCTTGTGTGATGAGTGTGAACTTTGGCCTGTGGCATGTTAAGAGGAACCTCTCCACATTTATATAGTATTTCTCTGTATAAAGCACTTTACTACCTATCACTTGTGTTGTGTGAGTTGGGAGACGCTGTTGACAGCAAAAAAAGAAAAGGGCGTGTGTAAGAAAGCCTACTGAAACAGAAGCACTGCCACTAAATGTGGACAAACATGACCAGATAAAGGAAGTTGTACTTTTTGACTCTGAATACTTGGAGAAAATATGTGAAGATGCAACCTTAAAGGCGAATATGTTTGCATGAAGTCTCAGCTTCAGGCTAGAGATTAGATTCCGGAGATATCAGCCATGATGAAACATTTTTATAAACAAAAAGAGACTTTAAAATAAGAGAAAGAAATCATAAGTATAAAAATATGCTTTGGTAAAGAGGAAATGGACTTTAAATTTTAAAGAGCTCATTTATTTGCAATGCACTGTATACACTTCAAAAATTCTTGTAGACACAGAATTTGTTTTATTTTTGTGTTTTAGTATTTAAACGTGAATATTGAAACAGTTTCCTCCTTTTCTTTATTAACAGTATATGGTCATTTGTATTTACTCATTTTTTTGACACAATGTATGTGATAGTTCACAAAATTACAGCTTTTCATTATTATTCATCTTCTTGTACCCATGTATAATCACTCTACATATAATTTCTTCTGTATTTGAATATACAAAACATGAAACACAGTACCATAACATTAATTTCACATACAGAACATATATTTTTCCTGAGGTCCTGTGGACTTGCAAAATATATATGTATATATATTGCTTTGTTAATTTTTAATATGTAATAAAGAAATATTATCTCCTGATTTTTGTCTCATTTTCTGATCAACTCTGAATGATGCTAAAGATTGCCTTCTCTAATGAGAGAACTCAAATCTAATTCCTTAAATTAAGAAAATCAAACCAGGGCCTAGTGTTTCTACTCTGTTACTATGGAATTTGGGGATGGGGTGGATGTTAATTCAGATGAGTTTAGCTTCTGTAGTACTTAGACATAAATTTTTTATCAGATGCATTGCATTTACTTTTTAACTAATTCTAAAAGTAATAAAAGTTCATTGTTGAAAATACAGAAAACTATAATGAGGAAAAATACCTATATTTCAACCATCCTGTGATAACAGCTGTTGGCTTTTAGTTTCTATACTACTAGACTGTTTTTATGCATACTAGTATACATACCTTTTATAGAATTGTAATTATACTATACATTTTCTAATGATATCTACATTTATCACCTATAGCATATCTCAGCTGCTTTCCTACTCCTATCTTATGTTCCACTAGATAGGTGGAACACTTTCTCTAGTATGATATCATTTACAAGTAACTTATAAAATATGTTGGTAAGTAATTCATACCAAGAAAAATATTTTAAATACATCAAATATAAAACTTACTTAAGTTTCAAAATTGCCAAGTTGCCTTCTTTTCCATTTCACTTTATTTAAAATAACTATTAACCATTTTAAAAAACACAATTGCCCTTTTTTTTAAGAGAATAGAAATATGTCTATATTCTTGAGTGAAAAAATTTTCAGAACAATACATATAGTATTAGCCCCCACTCCAAAACACATTTATAATACATACAGTGTTTTAAAAGGTCTAAAGGATAGCAGGGTTATAGCAGTATTTGCACTTGTAGGGGAAAGAAGGAGGGAGATTTTCCCTTTTTATTTTGCTTATATCTGTACTGTTTTACTTTCTTCTGTTGATATGTACTATATGTGTAATTTTTTTAAAAAAATTAAAATGTAATCAATTGTTTTAAAAGCAAGTTCAAGGAAAAGTATAACTAAATATTTAATTTTGATTGTTTATCAAATTGTTCAGCCTAAATATGTCTTCCCAGTCCTCTCTTTCTTAGATGCTCTTTTGAGCACCTTTTCTGGCAATGTTCCAAAAATTAGGTCATTGGTATAATTATTTCTTAAGGTTCTGATTCTCAAATCACTTGCAGCACTTCAGCTGCAGTCTTAATTTCTTATGAGCATCATTCGGCTTCCAAAGTGGAAAAAGGGAAAGAAAACCCTGTGTTTCGCATTTGTAAAAGTAAACAACAAAATGGAGCATAAGCTAGCCGGCCCATGACCCCATTCCCATTCTATCATTCCATCATTCTGCCACATTTCTATGTACACTTTCTCCTCCATGGCATCTTTCAAAATAACGATCTCGGTACCAAGGCAACAGATTCAAATAAAACTTCCATCTATGGCTTCAGATGAACCTGAACACTTCCTTCAAGAATTACTGGGAAAGTCTCTCTCTATACTGTGGGGTTGTGAGCAGATTAGTTGCATAATCTCCACATACCTCTGTGTAATTTGCCTGAGGTCAACCTAGTCTATGCCCTGTTATTACATCATTTTCCCCAGAGAGGAATGTTACTAATATTTAGTATTTGATGCAATGGAAATTCTCAGTAATACGATAATCTTTTAATAGTGTCCACTAAATGAGGTCAAATCTGTGGGGATGTGACCAGGAGTCCAAAAAGCAATGTCCCTCTGGCTATATTAAACAGAGAGCCAGGCCTCTTATGGATAAACATAGTTCTTTGGGATACTTCGGATTCTTGCCAAATAAATCCTTTTCTGAATGATCAGAGACTTATCAACTCTACAGGGTGGGAAAAAAGGACCTTGAAAATGCCTTGTGCTGGCTGTCCCTTGGCCACTCCCCTGGAATGCCTGAGAACAAGGAGCAGGAGCACTGCCTAGGCTGCTAAGGAGTTTTTCAGAGGCCCCAGAACTGAATTGCTTTTGTGTTCATTGTTTCAATGATAAGCAGTCTCCTAACCTAATTTTATCAAAGAGCCAAAGTTACTCAAGACTTATTTCCCACAGCCTGGAAGGAAAATATTTATGAACAACCTCAATTTTGCAGGGGAGATTGGTATGATAAAAAAGGAATAAAAGCAAAGGGGTGTGCCTTGCATGACATGTTTTTTTAAGTCTCTCGAAGAATGATTTATCTGAGAATACTTTTTTTTAAATCATGTCCTTGTCCTTGCTTTCCTACACTTTCACCAAAGTGATTTAGTCATTTCTCTACTCTTTGAGCATTAATAACTGTTTGAGAACCGCAACTTTTTTAATGAAAAAATTATCAGATTTATTACTAGTCAGCTCATATATACCGAATAATGAAAAAAGCAGAGTGTTAGTCATGAGAAAGAAAAAAATATGCACTGGGCCAAATAGGTATTTTTCAAAATGTGAAATGTATGTTCTGTAAAAAGAGGGTGTTAGTAAATGCTGAATTTAACTCTAGTTTATTAATATATACTCACAGCTGAGTGGACATATTCTAAAGTGTGATCACTAATAATGAATTAATTTATAAATGCAAGAATATCCAAGATGTATTAGGAATGACCAAATTATAGTGCATTGATTTGAATAAATGAGAATGGCAGACAGGCAGAGAACCTTGCTTTCCTGAAAGAAAAATAGCCACTGTCAGCAAATTTCCACAATATGAGCAAAATGGTCTGCCCAGAAACTCCCTGAACACATCCTTCTCAGCCAGGACACCACCACGGATTTCAAACTCAGTGAATAAGAAATAATAAGATAACATTAAAAGGAATTAATACTTAAGAATTTACCACATGCTAGGCACTTTTCTAAATGTTATATGTGTTATTCTTACTTACTCTTCCTAAGCAACCCTGAAGTGCATGCTATTATTATCTCCATTTCCCAGATAAGGAAACTGAGGCACAGAGAGGCTAACTAAATTGTCCAAGGATTCTCAGGTAATACTGACTGTGGAAAATGGATTTGAACATAGGCATTCTAACTCTCAGAGTTCACATTTCAAACACTAGAATGAGATCTGGCATTGAGAAAGGAATCCAGGTGAGGTGATGCCAACTGCACCATTTTCCTCATTGGCTGTTTCTCTTAGATCCTAATTGATGGAAGTCCACTAACGGTCAACATGTCTCCCATTTTTCTTCTCCATACTGCATATTATAATGTATCCTAATATTCCATTCTGTGATTACATAATTTTCTGGTACCTTTCTCTTTGTTACATTGTCATTAGGGCAATACTGCTTACCATAATTTATACTAAGGTGAAATAGTAAGAGTCCATTTCTTACCTCTGCTCTTTTGCTCTTGGTCTAGTTTTCTGAGCTTTGTGTAGACATAAGGTCCACTCTTGCATTTATCAATAATGACCCTGAATAAACTGTAAAATTCAATGGCATCCCATTTCAAATCAATTCCGCCCTCTCTGACTTTTGCTATGTAGAGCAATCCTGCTTGCAAGATGAATTAGAAGTAATTACACCAGAGAGAGACAGGAAATAAAAAATGCAGACATTTGCCCAGCCTGTGTGGCTCAACACTTGAGCGTTGACCCAGGAACCAAGAGGTCCCTGGTTCAATTCCTGGTCGGGGCATATGCCTGGGTTGTGGGCTCGATCCCCAGTAGGGGGCATGCAGGAGGCAGCCAGTCGATGATGTTCCCCTCTCATCAATGTTTCTATCTCTCTCTCCCTCTCCCTCTCCCTTCCATTCTCTTTTTTTTAAAATCAATAAAAATATATTTTTAAAAATGTAGACACTTTGTTAATCAAGAAGAGAGAGCAAGAGGCAGAAAGCAAGGGATAAAGATATGAGAAGAAAGCAACCACTGACGGTTTGTTCTAGTAAGAATATGCGAAGTATTCCAAAGTAGTACATACTCAGTCAAACAATTCTTCCATTACTACATACCAGGACTTGTGTGAGTTACTTCCAAATATCTTCTACAAAATTTTCCCATCCAACTCTCTTACTACTATATGTGTCTGAGGAGCTAGAAAAGCTAAAGAAGATAAAGCAACAGAGAAACCTTAGGTAATAATAATTAAGAAATTAGCCCCTAGACAGTGGTTCTCAACCTTCCTAATGCCGTGACCCTTTCATACAGTTCCTCCATAAAATTATTTCGTTGCTACTTCATAACTGTAATTTTGCTACTGTTATGATTCGTAATGTAAATATCTGATATGCAGAATGTATTTTCATTGTTCGTGACCCACAGGTTGAGAACCGCTGTGAGACGGTTTGACTTAGTGGATAGAGTGTCAGCCTGTGGACTAAAGGGTCCTGGGTTCAATTCTGGTCAAGGGCACATACCTTGGTTGCAGGCTCGATCCCTGGCCCTGGACGGGGTGCCTGCAGGAGGCAACCAATTGATGTGTCTTTCTCACATTGATGTTTCTCTTCCTCTGTCTCCTCCCCTCCCTCCATTCTCTCTAAAAAAATCAATGGAAAAATATCCTCCCTCAGGTGAAGATTAACAAAAGAAAAAAATTAAGAAACCAATTGGTTTTGCCACATACTGAAATACTAGAGGCCCGGTGCATGAAAATGCATGCACTGGGGGGGGGGGGGTTCCTCAGCCCAGCCTGTGCCCTCTAGCAGCCCAGGAGTCCTTGGGGGATGTCCACCTGTAGGCTTAGGCCCGATCCCCGGGGAGTGGGCCTAAGCCATTAGTTGGACATCCTTAGCACTGCTGCTGCGCTGGCCAGCCATGAGTCAGCTTCTGGCTGAGCGGTGCTCCCCCTGTAGAAGTGCACTGACCATCAGGAGGCAGCTCCTGCATTGAGCGTCTGCCCCCTGGTGGTCAGTGCACATCATAGCGACCAGTCTTTCCCAGTCATTCCACCATTAGGGTCAATTTGCATATTACCCTTTTATTATATAGGATAATTTTATATTATCTTTTTTTAAATATATTTTTTTAATATTTTATTAATTTTTTACAGAGAGGAAGGGAGAGGGATAGAGAGTTAGAAACATCGATGAGAGAGAAACATCGATCAGCTGCCTCTTGCACACCCCCTCCTGGGGATGTGCCCGCAACCAAGGTACATGCCCTTGACCGGAATCGAACCCGGGACCCTTCAGTCCGCAGGCCGATGCTCTATCCGCTGAGCCAAACCGGTTAGGGCTATATTATCTTTTTAAATATATTTTTAATTGATTTCAGAGAGGAAGGGAGAGAGAGAGAGAAACATCAATTGAGCCTGCAACCCAGCCATGTGCCCTGACTGGGAACTGAACCATGACCTCCCAGTTTATAGGTCAATGCTCAACCACTGAGCCACACTGGCCAGGCTAAATTATCCTATATAATAAAACCCTAATATGCAAATCAACTGAATGGTGGAACAAATGGCGGAACAACCAGTCGCTATAATGCGCACTGACCACCAGGGGGCAGACGCTCCTGTGTTGAGTGTCCGCCTCCCAAGAGGGAGGCGAACAGTGGCAGCGATCGGGGGGCAGGGCCAGCCAGCGAGCGCTCCTTGCCTCCTGCAAACCAGCAGTCGGACATCCCCAGAGGGTTTAGGCTGGGCTGAGTGGTCCCCCTCCCCATGCACAAATTTTGTGCACCGGGCCTCTAGTCTTTTATAAAGTACATAGTCAATAAAATATTTGCTATCTGAAAGCACTGCCTAAGAGTCTTTTTCAATATATGTACTGATCATAATAATGGTTATTACTTTTGCTATTATGTGCCAGGTGTTGTGCTAAACTTTACATGACTTATCTCCTCAGACCTCACATAATAACCTTATGAAGTCAGTATTATTATTAGGTGGAAACTGAGGACCAAGGGGTTAAATAACTTGTCCAAAGTAAAGCAAGTGATCAAAACTAGTATTTGCGCCCTGATTTACCCATCTCTAGAACTCATATTTATAACCTCTCATGAAACCTCTAAACCAATCATTCCCAAATAATGTGCATAAAAATCAGTAGACATGTTCATTAAAATGCATAGTCCAGGCCCCTACTTGAGAATGTCTATTTCAGAAGGTTTGGGTGAGAACAAGGGCCAGACACTTTTTTTTAATCTTTATTGTTTAAAATATTACATATGTATTCTTTTTTCCCCCATTGACCTGTTCCAGACCACCCCCACTCCCCACCCCAGGCCTTCACCACCCTATTGTCTATGTTCATGGGTTATGCATATATGCATACAAGTTCATTGGTTGATCTCTGCCCATCCACCAGACATTTTAATAAGCACCAGATACATGTGGTCCATAGACAAGACTTTGAGAAACACTGCTCTAGACACTCCTACAGAACAGCCTCAGCAAAGTCATAGAATTATTCATCACTTCTGTTTCTGCAAATATATCTTCCTCTAGTCATCAGTCTACTTGGCTTTCATCACAAATGTTATTTTATGAATAGCAGAATCATTAGTTCTATTATAGTTATCTAAAAACTAAGATGGTGGAAAAGGGAAGTTTAAAGGAGATCCCTCCAGCTTTTATGTACCTTACTACTTCCTAACCTGGCCTAAACAGAATTGTGAAATACCTAAATGTGTCTTTGATATCTCCTCAATCCACTTTGGGCAATCTCCTTCCAGGAGCTCACTGACTTCATACTTCTCAGAGTCTCCGTGAAGACACTACACAAAACTCTAAACTCCCAACTTTCCCTCCAGCCTTGAACAGTATCTGTACATACCTGTCAAGATGCTACTCTTCACCAAAAGACTGATAGATTGATAAGATGAAATAAATCATTCTAATGAGATACTTTCCCGGTTTCTCACTTCCCTCTTTCTCCCTAACACAATGCTTTATTTACCCAAATAAGCCATGCGTGTCTGCAGAAAACTTTTAATGAGTGATTTTTATCATGAGAATTTTAGGCACGGATGGTAGGCCAATGATGGAGATATTTTTGGTCAGCTGTGCCTTTCAATGCCTCATAAATCAGGCTGCTTAGGTAGCTTCCTAATTTCCCTTTAGGCAGTGCCAGTCCTACTCACACACTCAGTTGAACCACACTGAGAGGCTTAAAAAATGAGGAGGAAGGTGAAAAAGCATTGACATTGGGAAAGGAAAATATGGGTAACTGCCTAACATACTGTCTCACAGAAATGAGGATTCAAGCCACAAATGTAATAATAATCCACACAGACTTCACATTTTTCCCCCCAAATCCTGTAAATGAAAAATAAAATCCAGGATAACATTTTCCTTGATAGGTGTGGGGGGAAAAATCAAGAAAAAGTACACAACTTGCATCAAAGCAAATGGAATTCCTTAACCTCAGATACACTCACGTTACACACACTTATGTGTTCCAACCTCTTCCCCATGGAGACTTGCCCAGCAGTGACCTTCAGCAACCTAGAGAGCTTTTTATAACAATTGAGAATGTACAACTGGATATTTTTATAAATGTGTTCTCTGCCTTTGATAAATGTTATATTAAGCAGTTTGAAACAAAAACAGTGAATACATTTTTTAATGCAGTACTTACAAGTATACTTAATTAGTATCCTGCAAAATTTAACAGATTTCACCAAATGTCTCAATAAAGAACATTAACTTTAGGAAAGATGCCTCTAAGTTTTTCAATTGCTTCCCATATGTTATCCTACTAGGAATAGGTGAAAACTATTGAGAAGTGGTATTTAAAGCCTCACATTTGGCAACAGATAATTTTTCAGGACTCCAATCTACAGTAATAAAAGAGAAACATGCAAATTGGTGTCACTCTGCTACGCCCACCAGCCAATCAGGATGAGTATGCAAATTAACCCAACAAAGATGGCAGTTAGTTTGCATATGCAGGTGAGGAGAGAAGACTGAAGGCTCCAGCCTGAGCAAAGACTGAAGACAACTGAAGACTGAAGAGGCTTGGCTTCTCTGCTGAGGCTGGAGCGAAGGCCTGGGTCCCGGGTGCTGGAGGAAAACCAGTGCCGGCAGCCAGGGGAAGGAAGGCCTATTGCATGAATCTTTTCATGCAAGAGGCCTCTAGTATCTTTATAAAATAGATTTTCCTTTCTTAAGCAGAAAATAAAATAACATGTATAAGCAAAACAATAAATACCCTACAACATGAAGAGTTCTTTATAATCGATTTTTATGGTAATAGATGCTTGCTTTCTCTTATTCTCCCACTGAATAGGTAGTCCGCTATGTAAATTCCTTACTGAAGCAACATAATTTATGGAAAGGCAGGGGTAGGACCAGCATTTTTGGAGCACTAAACATCATCACAATCATTATCTCAATTAATCCTCAGAACAACCTTTTGAAGAAGGCACTATTACTTCATTTTACAGATAGGGAATGTGATATTAACAGGAGTGAAATAACTTGCCCAGGGCCAGTAACTAGCTAGTAACTAGCTGAGCCAAATATTTAAAATAGGGATCTGTCTTATTTCAAATCTTATGCTCTATCAACTGCACAATGCTATTTTAAAGCTCTGCACTCCTTTCTCAACATCATTTGTTGGATTGTAGATCTTCATGAATTTAACAGATATTTCTTATGACCCTCCTATCTGGTGGGTACTTCTTCTGGACCCTGAGGATATAGCAGTGAACAAAACAAAATCACTAGTCTCATAGAGCTCACAGTCTAATGGGGAAGGACCTTCAGAAGATAGCTATAATGACCCCTGCTCTTTATCCAGATTGTAGGGCTTCTTTATCAAGCATTCAATGTCCTAAATGATTTAAGAGAAATATTCCTTTTCCATCACCAAAGGGAAAATTCAATGTAATAGACCTCATCATCTTGATTATATTGAATACTGTTTTCCTCCAAATGAATTGAAAGCAGTACATGACTAAATTCTTCAGAGTGGAAAGCTGTTATAATTGGCTAATGACCACAAAGCAGGCGTTTTTGAGTTACACTAAATGCCCGGAGGAAAAACAGCAGAATTCTTCCTCCCACTGCCCATTATGGAGCTGACAAGGTCCTGTTCTGTGCAGTGCTCATTAATTTTCCTGTTGCCTTTAAAGATTTACAACAGCTCTCTCTCTCTGACACTTGTGCGTGAGAAACACAGGAATTCCCCTATGCCCAAGCCATGGAGCACTGGCCAACTCTGCTCTCCACAAGCTTTCGAGGGGCTCACCTACTTGAGTCACAGTAGCTCAGGAAGATTCACTTGCCTCTGTGAGAAATAGCAGTGACCAAAATAGTAAAAGAATTTTAGACATTCTTTCAAGCCATTGGGAAGTTCGAGCACATTCCTGCTACAAAAGAATTCAAGTCCCTCTACTCATGTCAAAGCTCCAGTACTATCCTCCTGTGCTTTGCACATTTAATAGACCAAGACCTAGTAATTCACTCTACAAATTCTCTCCCTGCCTTTTTTTAAATCATGAACAACAAGCTGATTCCATAGGGAGGTCAATCTGGGATTTGGTGAATTATACTCAGGCTTTGGGCAATAACAGATTTCAAAGACTTGAAGATTTACAAAATAAAGAATTGCTATTCCAGCCCTGGCCGGTTTGGCTCAGTGGATAGAGCGTTGGCCTGCAGACTGAAGGGTCCCAGGTTCGATTCCAGTCAGGGGCACATGCCTACGTGCAGGCTTGATCCCCAGTGGGGGGCGTGTAGGAGGCAACCAATCAGTGATTCTCTCTCATCATTGATGTTTCTATCTCTCCCTCTCCATTCCTCTCTGAAATCAATAGAAATATATTTTTTTAAAAAAAGAATTGCTATTCCAGAGCACTCAAGCCAATCATTTGTGACCTGGAGATATTGCAAAATATTTATTCCTTAAGCATCAGAAATCCACATCCATAACTACTTATGGTTGTTGTAAAGAGAAGTCTTCACTTTTTTCAGGATCCAGGAAGTCAAATGTTTTTGTGTCCTTTTCTAGGCCCAAGTGCATCCTTCAAATCGCCTCTATTTGAATCTCCCCTGCAAAATTCATTCTTACCTTTGATTCTATTTACTAAGACTCACTTCTTGCTTACTCCCTAACTCTTTTTTACCTATTTCTTCCCCTGTGAAGGAAGACGTATAAACAGGGGAAAAAAGAAATTTCTCCAATTTTTCTTGAAGTAAAAAAAGAAAAGAGAAAGAGAAACAACTTCTTCACTATGCCACAGACTCAGTATGTATTTTCTTCAATATAGACTGCATATGTCCTCATTCTAATAATTGAGAGGTGGAATAGGGAGACCACTAATACAACCCAAACACTAGCAAATACCTAATTTTTTACTTTTTTATATTTAAAAAAAGGTCTGGTTGGAGAAACAATACAAACAAGCAATAGTATGTCACACTGAAAGAAGTGTTATTAATAAATTAAAAATTAGTAATGCTGAGGAAGCCCTGAATGAGAGGTTGTGGAAGACACAGAGAATGTGATTTGAACTGGATCAATCAACAGCTTCTCAAATTTTGAATTCTGTTAGGCAAAGGGGACAAACTCTAATTGGAATGGAGTCCCGAGATAACGAATCGGGTAACTTCCTACAGCTAAACACCATCATCAATAGGAGCTTCAGCATCAGCATTCTCTTTTCCCTACTAAGGGTGAAAGATGATGACTACGGTACAATCTTTGAAAAAAATAAATCACTGAGTGTAGGAAATACTGTCATCACAGTCCCATTACCTAATAGTATACCCTGTAGAACAAGTATGAGTGGTACTCTGATTACCTGAAAAGAAAACCAAACATCATGAATAGCAATGATAGTGGTTTTACTTCTAGACTACCATCTTAGGAGAGAAAGTGACAATTCATAATTTGTACAAGCTTTTTGAAGGCAGGGATAACATCTATTTTGTTTTTCACACTGTCTTCCCTGTGTATACCAGAGTGCCTGGCATATAGTAAGTTCCCAGAAAATATTTGTCAAATGAATAAATAGGTGATATCCCCAAATTAGAAAAGCATATCTAACTATTCCCTTTTCTTTATTTAATCATTCAACAATTATTGAAAAATTGCTGCCAAAAAAAATAAATAAACCAACAGCATAATGGAGTGGTTAAGTACACAGAATCTAGACCAGCCGTGGGCAAACTACGGCCCGCGGGCCGGATCCGGCCCGTTTGAAATGAATAAAACTAAAAAAAAAAAAAAGACCATACCCTTTTATGTAATGATGTTTACTTTGAATTTATATTAGTTCACACAAACACTCCATCCATGCTTTTGTTCCGGCCCTCCAGTCCAGTTTAAGAACCCATTGTGGCCCTCGAGTCAAAAAGTTTGCCCACCCCTGATCTAGACCCTCATTATCTGGATCCAAATACTGGCTCTTGTCACTTACCAGCTGTGTGACCCTGAGCTCACCAACTAACTTTTCTGTATTTCAGTTTCCCAGTCTGAGAAATGGGGGAAATAACAGTATCTCCCTTACAGAGTTGCGAGGACAAAGTGGATTAATGTAGGTGAAGTATTACAACAGCACCTGCCCCCTAGCCAGTCTGGCTCAGTGGGCAGAGAGTCTGCCTGCAGACTGAAGGGTCCCGGGTTTGATTTCAGTCAAGGGCACATGCCCAGGTTGCGGGCTTAACCCCCAGTGGGGGGCATGCAGGAGGCAGCCAATCAATGATTCTCTTTCATCATTGATGTTTCTATCTCTTCCTCTTACTTCCTCTCTGAAATCAATAAAAAAATATTAATACATTAAAAAAAGACAGCACCTAGTATATAATAAATACTAGGTGTTTGCCATTATGATGATGATGGTGTACAAGGTTTCAGGACCCTGGGAATACAATAGTGAAGAAGTCAGGCAGGTGTGTATGTAACTTACATTCTAGTGAAGAGAAACAATAAGCCTACAAAGAAATCAATAAAATGATTTCAAATAATTTTAAATGCTATAAAGGAAATAACAGAGCAACCAACATTGAGGGAGAATTTAGCATGCAGAATGTAAAGGAAATAACAGAGCAACCAACACTGAGGGGGAATTTAGTATGCAGAATGTTTACAAAGGAGGGTGCTGGGGATCAACATCTGTGCATGGAAGAAGAAGGAACCAGAGTGGGCAGATGGAGAAGTCACACTACAAAGCAGGCCCAATGACAGCCTCAGCCCACCCCATGAGGAATGGAATGACCCTTCACGGTTGTCCTGAGCGGGACTGAGGTGGCCAGAACTTTATATACTCCACTGATAGTGGGCCACCCTAGGAAGGGGCATGGCCTTGCTCTCTGCGCTGAAGCAGACCTTCAAGGGGCTGACAGCTGAAGACTATCTGCCAACAAGCACTCAGGGCAGCAGGGGCAGCAGAGAGGGCTTCTGCTGAAGAGAGATAGGGCAGCACAACACAGTATGCATTCCAACTAGCAAATATGATGGTGGGGTGGGTCACTACATAAAATAAAGTGGACATGGGAAGGCCTTTCTGAGGTGGTAATATTTAGGCTGATAACTAAATGGTGAGGAGGCAGCAGACATATAAATAGATGGGAGAAAGCCTTCTTATTAAAGGAAATAACCAGTACAGTGTCCACCAGGTCAAACCAAGTTGGGAGTATTCAAAGTGCAAGAACAGTGATGCCCGAGAGTGGTATAAAATGAGGTCTGAAGAGGCAGGTGGGGCAACCAGAACATCAGAACCTTGCAGGAATCTGAATTTTATTCTAATAATGATAAATAGGATGGCAGGATCTGATTTACTCTTTTTATAAATAAATTTTTTATTAATTTTAGAAAGAGGAAGGGAGAGGGAGAGAGAGATAGAAACATCAATGATGAGAGAGAATCATTGATCGGCTGCCTCCTACACGCCCCACACTGGGGATTGAGCCTGCAACCTGGACATGTGCCCTGACCGGAATCAAACCATGACCTCCTGGTTCATAGGTCGACACTCACCCACTGAGTCATCCTGGCTAGGCTGATTTACTCTTTTAAAAATTCCCTCTGGCTGATATGTGGGAAAGGATTAAAAAGGACAAAAGTGAAAGCAGAGAGACCAATTAAAAGGTTATTGATGTTTTCCAAACAAGAGATGGTATATGGGTGAAGATAGAAAATAGTGGCTGTGTTTATTCGCAGTACTCTGTAGGAAATCCCACAGAGCTTGCTAATGGATTTATTGTGGAAGGTGAAGGAAAGGAGAATCAATAATGACTAGCTTTTTTAGCTCGAATAACTAGCAGCGTGGGATCCACAAGCGGGCCTGTTAAACCAGGTTCATAATTTCAGGCTGCTGCTCAGACTTGTCCCCAATCCCTGCTCTCTTCTTCCCCTAGCCTTCCACTGTCCATTTTCCCAGAGTACTCCATACACCAAAAGTTCATGGAGCCCAGCTGGCATGGCTCAGTGATTGAGCCTTGACCTATGAACCACAGGGTCATGGTTTGATTCCCGGTCAGGGCATATGCCTGGGTTGCGGGCTTGATCCCTGGTGCGGGGCATGCAGGAGGCAGCTGATCGGTGATTCTCTCTCATCATTGATGTTTCTCTCTCTCTCTCTCTCTCTCTCTCTCTCTCTCTCTCTCTCTCTCTCTCCTTTCATCTCTGAAATCAATAAAAATATAAAAAAAAGTTCATGGAGTTCAGAACATGGAGATAGCCCCAACTTGCTGGTCAAGGCTCTATTTTTCTTTTTGTAGTCCTCATCACCTCAGGCTTTACATCTTAGAGATTCCACCTTATGCAATACTATTCCTACTTAGAGTTCCACTTGGCCCATCTAATGGCTCTTAGCAAGGAACTGAGAAGGAAAGAAGATGTGATCAAGCAATGATCCTGAAAGCGGCCACTCTGTCCACTATTTGGCTTAATTTGCAACATTTTTCAAAGAGCTTAAAAGGCAAATACACCAACAAATGTCTCACACAGTGAAATATTACTCTTAGTATTGCATGGTAATTTGACCTGAAGAAATTTCCCTATATTCTCACACCTGTTCCAACAGATCAACAGAAAAATGAAAAGGTGTTGTTACTAGACCACAAGGGTTACTTGAAATGAGCTACAGTTAAAAATGAGAAGTCATCATTGGATATGTGTAGGATTTCCTTGTTGATTTTATAGGACCATGATGTTTTTTCATAACACAAACCTCTTCAGTTGCTATTCATAGTATTTTCCTGTTTTCTGCTAGCCAAATATTTTTTAGCTGATTGGTCTTAGTGGGGAATGCAGAAAGTCAGAAAACTAGAAATTAGGAATCAATGACATCACAAAAAGACAAGGTAAAAATGAATATTCTGCTTTAACCCTGGTTTACACTACTTACAAAGAATTGAATTTGGCCAAATCAGAGATTTCTAACTCTTCCAGGTCACTACCAGTTAGTAAAACTTTGTTTCCATGAACTCAGTAGTACTCTGTTTGGCTGTGGTTCTCACTGGGAAATTTCCAGTGGCAAATAAACTCTCAAATTCCACCATTCCTGGGTTCTAATTGTATATCATTGCCACAGAATTTTTGTGTGGTCTCTGCCTCTTCTTTCATTCTTTGCTCTGCAAATAAGGCAACTATGCTATCCACCTGATGATAGAGCCATTCAGAGATGCCTTGTTCTCATATTACATTAACTCTGGTCTCAGATTCAGACTATTTCATTATTTTATTTACTTCAGATTTTGTGATATCCAGAATGAATTACTCTTGTCTGGTAGAGATAAGTCTCTTTAGTCTGATCCTCCATGGTGCTCCCTTCAGCCATGGCTCCCCCAATGGCAAAGCTCTCAAACACTGTGATGTCCCTTGTTGTCTCACAAGTTAGTTGCACTTCTTAGAGTGACTCTGTAAAACCTTTGTCAAAGGGAGCTCGTATCAGTTTTTCCACTGAGTATTCCATATTGCTTGCATAAATGGTATCTCATACCTCTTTCCAAAAGACTTTTTTGAATTAAACTTGTGTAAGGCCCTTAAAAAATTATAGTAGAGAAGCTAGCCAAAAGAACACAACACAGTCACACTCAAAGCTGCCACTTGACACTGTCATTTAGATCTTCAAGGCAGGACATGGGCCCACTGACTCTCTTTTAGCCTCATGCCTTTAGTGTTCTGGACCTTTCCTCCATGATTTCCACCCCTACCATTGCCCCCAGACGAAACAGGAACACATAAGCAAAACTAGCTTTGAGTCTTTGTTAGTTTTCCCAACATAGACTTGCAATACATAGGTTATATTGGTAAAGGAATAGAGTATATTACTAGAGCCTGGGTCAGTCGAGTCTCTTCAAATATTTATTGAGCACTTTCTTTATGCTTGATAGCAAGGAGTTCTTGGCAGCTATCTAGTATCACTAGTCCTGACAGGTTTCCCTGAAAGTATGGTTACATCACATGCTTTTCACAACCTTCCTTGCCCTCCAGTAGCTATGGTGAAATATTGGCTAACTGGATTATTGAGTGGAGTAAGCCTGGGCCACAGATGAACCAAAGGCAGAAACAATACAGCTGACTCCTTCATCCTTTCTCTATCATCCAAAAAGCACAGAGTAAACAATACTTTTATGTTATGGTCATTATTTTGTACTTCCCTCCTTTGCTTCATTACATCATCTGTTCCTTAAACTGTAAACACAGACCAAATGCCAAGACAGAGATAAAGTCACCAGGAAACCCAGTTCCATGTGCCAGACCCACCTTTGTGCTTTTGAACTGTTGCTATGTTTGTTTAGAAATGGCAGGAAAAAGGTGCCACATGGCTCAGTGCTCATTTGCTTCCTGCTCTGTTAGGTATTAAACCCCAGGAACTTGTATACAAGTTTGTCTCCCTTACGATAGCCAACTGACTAGAACACTAACCCCAGCTTTATGCCCAGTGTCAGTTTTCCTCTTCTCCTCTTCTTCCTTCTTTTCCCAAGTTCCTGTGAGCTAAGCACCAACCATGTAATAAGCAAGAGGTATATGATGCAGAGATTTCTCTTCTTTATGATTCTACTAATAGAGAAACACACACACACACACACACACACACACACACACACACACCACAAGTGTTGATTATCTTAACCTGCACATAACTTGTAGGACAAAAATATTCCTGTTAAATAATCCTCCCTCATAAATTCTCTTCACCATTGTAAACTAAGACATGACCTTCAAGCATTAATACCCAGACAATACAGCATTTGTGTGTTATTTAATTAGCTTATTGCTTTTGTTAATGTACATTCCTGTGGTTATACCACTTTCTATTCAAGTTTGAAAAAATACTATGTGGGATTAAAAAATGTTTAACTAATGTGTCCATACTTTTGCTCCATTTTAAAATTATTTCTTTTACCTCCTAGTCTGGATCTTTTAATGTTTTGAGGTTATCTCATAACAATGGCTAATTTATTAAGTCCTGGAAAATTATAACAACAATTAGTCTTTGTGCAAACTTTTAGCATGCTAGGGATTTTTGGTTTATAAAAAAAGAAAGAAAGAAAAGAATGTAACAGATCCAGCAGAGATGACTGTCATTTTTGTGCCATCTAATCCTCATGATGACGTGATTTTTATCAAATTGTGAAGTGATCACCTGGTGGCATAAACAACACTGGAAAAGCTAATTCAATAAATCAGAGAGGTTATTCCATGTCATCTACATGCTCAAACAAGAGGAAGAGCCCATCTTTAATAAATCCTCAGTTTCCAGCCAAAGGCCTTTCAAAATCTCTTGGCTGCCTGATTCGATGTCTGGAATTATGAAAGCAAAGAAAGTTTTTGGAGCTGAGGGAGAAACTTCTGATTTACCATAAAAAGAAGACTTGAACTGGAAAGCTTGCTTAGTATTCTACCTAAGAATCCAATAATCATGTACTTACCTAATAATGATCACATTTTACAGATGAGGAAAGGAAGACTAAAAACAGTTGAAAAACTTGATAAGCAGGCAGCTAGGAAATGATAGATCTGGATATCAGAGGGTGCTGCAGGCCTTTCTCGGTGACTCCTTTCAGCCCCATATGTTGCCTAGTCTGGGCATGATATACGTAACCAGATCACTGTGCTGATGAGGCCCAGAGTCATCAGTGATTCAACAAATATTATTGCGCAATTTCGAAGTGCCAGGCACTGTTCTAGGCTCCAGGGATATAGCAAAGTCCCTGTCTTCACTGAGTTTACATTCTATGGAGGAAAACAGACCCCCCAAAATGTACATAATAACATCAGGGAGTAATAAGCTCTATGAAGAAAAATTTAAAAAGGTAAAGAGGAAAAGAAAAATTTCAGCGGTGTGCTATTCTATTTTGATGGACAGGAAAATCCTCTCCGATAAGGAAGACATTTCAGCCAACTGAAGAAAATGAGGGGAGAGAAAAGAAAGTGAACCATGTGATATCTGGGGAAGAGCATTTCAGGCATAAGGAACACCAAGTAAAGGGCATACGCAGGATGCTCGGTCCATTTAAGGAAAAGCAATGAGGATGCCAGCATAACTGCAGCAGTGTAAGCAAAGAAAAGAGTTGAAAGAGATGAGGTGTGGAATTGGCAGGGGGGAGGTGATCATGAGGGCCCTGTAGATTCTGTAAACATTTTAGAGTTAAGTTTATGTAAGATGGAAGTCTTTGGGAGATTTTCAGTAGAGAAATGACATTCTCTGGTTTGCTTTAAGAGAATCACTTAATTAGCCAGTTGAGTTGACTCCACCAGTAAGCAAGGCTCCAAACTACAAATAGAATAAGAGGCACGAGTCATGCAAAGAACATGGGCTTTGAAATTAGACAGCTCTGTGTGCAAACCTCAGGCTACATCATCTGTTGGCTTTATTAACCTTACATTAGTTATTTAAGCTCTCTGAACCTCAGTTTCCTCAACTGCAAAAGGAGAATAATATAACCCAGTGGTCGGCAAACTCATTAGTCAACAAAGCCAAATATCAACAATACAACGATTGAAATTTCTTTTGAGAGCCAAATTTTTTAAACTTAAACTATATAGGTAGGTACATTGTTATTAATTTAATTAGGGTACTCCTAAGGCTTAGGAAGAGCCACACTCAAGGGGCCAAAGAGCCGCATGTGGCTCGCGAGCCACAGTTTGCCGACCACAGATATAACCTATTCTACAGAGTTATTAATGAAATATTTGTAAAACACATGAAATATTGTAGTTAGCAAAAATAAAAATAACCATGCCCTGGCCGGTGTGGCTCTGTTGGTTGGAATGTCATCCTGGTCAGAGCATATATCTAGGTTGCAACCGATCCATGTTTCTCTCTCACACTGATGCTTGTTTTTGTTTTTGTTTTCTCTCTCTCTCAAAAAAATATATAAATAAATAAACATATAATATCAACAATAAATAAACATATAATATCAACAATAAAAAATATATTTTAAAATGAAAGAAAAAACATATCAGGTGAGGATTTAATAAATAAACAGTCATTATAGTTATTTAATTTAGTAATTAATTATTGGATTATTTTATAATTATTACAAATAATATAGGCAAGACCTGGTTTGAATAATATTTTTTCACTGTTACTAGTATAATAACAAATTAATAGTGGGGAAAATAAAGGATGTGCTCTTTCTCTCACTTTAAAAAATTTTGTATTTTGGGGACATTTTCAAATATATAAAAATGAAAGCAAGTAATCTAATGAATCTCCATGAACACAGTGTCAATAATTAGTATTTATCCTATCTTATTTTATCTTTTTTTCTGGAATATTTAAAGCAAATTCCAAATACATTATTATTTCAACTATAAATATTTCAGTTTGTATTCCTAACAGAAAAGGACTTTTTTTATAACATAAGCCCAATATATAATCATGTCTAACAAAACTAACAATCATTTATTAATATCACATAGTGCCCAGTTAATGATTAAATTTCCCAGTTGTCTGAAAGTATCTTTTCATAATTATATTGCTTAAGTCAGGATCTAAACCAGGCCCATAAGATTGCAGTGGGTTGATATGGCTCTCAAGTCTTTTACCTGTGACAGTTCCTCCTTCTCTCTGCCACCACCACCCCATGACTTTGTTTTTTAAGAAATTGTCATTTGAAGGATATGCTCTATTAATGGCAGGTTAGTAATGTTCCTTCCATATTGTACTAAAGACACACTCCAAGTACTTTCAGAGAGGAATAAGAGAGATATTTTCTGCTTCCAAGAGAAGAAATCAACACTATCAACTCTTGTAGAGAAAATGCCACGCTATGGTGAGGAAATAGCCAAGAGCAAACTTAGGCTCTTTAACATGAACATAAAGGATTGTCTTGGAAACAGACCATATTACCTGAAGGCTTTATTCCAGTCCTCGAATTCTCGGGAACTTATCATTACATAGGTATTTAGATGATCACCATGGGATAACAACCAGCAGAATTTCTTGTTTTCTGTTAAAGAGAAATCAGAAATAATTTTTCCTTGCTAGTAAGAAATGACAAGAGTATTTCCTGTTCTCATGAAAAAGGACAAGTCAGTTATTGCTATAGAAGGCCTCTTGCCCTTAGAACTGATGGACCAATTGGGTTGGTTTAGCTAAATTCAACTCTAGCATCACAGCTAGAGCTAGTTGGCATTCATTAGTTCTCTTAGGTAATTCTTTAGAACAAGACCCAAAAGAATTAATAGGAGACTGATAAATTCTGATTGAGCAGAAGTTTTCGTTTTTGTTTTCTTAAGATGAGAAAAAAGAAAAGCAGGTAAAGGTAGCCCCTGTTGATTTCATATCCTGGTATAAGTAGATTTTGCCAAAGAATCACTTGTGGAAATAACTACTGAGGAGCAAAATTTTCAAGATCTTGTCCAAGAAATGACTTCTGGAAGCAAGTCATAAACTTAAATTTAGATATTGGCTCCCATATACTTCATTTAACTAGCAAGTACAAAATTCCTTTATAGACCTTGATAAAAGGCCTAAATTATAAATGAAGCATTTTTATTTATTGCAAATTATTTTGTACTTGGGGATCCTTTTGAAATGTCCATGTGAGTCAACATGAAGTGGGAGTTGGGGAAAAAAAAGCATGGTCTCCCACTCATAGCTAATTCTGGCTCTGGTAATCAGGGGAACATAGGAGGCAGCCAAGTATGGACTGGCAGCTCCAACTAGCTTGTTTTGTTATTTTGTTTTTCGCAAAATAATCAACCTTCCTTCAGCATTTATTAGAGTGTGACCTACCACTAGGTCCAATGTGTTCTGACTATAATAATCCTTCACCAAAATGTGAAGCCAGGAGTCTGGTTTAACACTGACATCCACTTTTAATTAAGATGGATAATTCAGAAAGACATTATTGTTGTCAAACAATCTCAGAAGGAAACCAGTGGTCTCTCAGTCACAAGACAGAATGGTGGAGAGAAAAGAGTGATAGGAGAAGAAAGAAAGAACTTTCTGTCTTGTTTTGTTTTTTACTATCTCAAATATCTGATTAAAAGGAAAATAGAAGAAAGGGGTGGGCAAGAATGAAGGAAAAGAAATTATAATGATAGTTTTTGGTTCAAAAATGTTTCTAATAGTTGGCACACACAGGATTGTGTGGGGGAAACTTCAAATCTCCTGGCTGTGGGGAAGAATGGCAGAAGTCAAGGGTGGCACAGTATATGCTTCATCGGTACTAATGACAAAAGGAGTAACTGAGGAGTAAGTAAGTTTGTCTTGGGTAAAGCCTCTCCTGCACAAGCAATGGCCTGAGTTGTTCCACTGGGGCTCTGGTCTTTGGGACATGGAGAAGACATGCCCAGCCCATTCAACCTACATATGCTTTTTATATTCCTTTACATGTCTTTTAAGGTCCAGAATTATAGAAAGAATACATTTTTTTTAATTTGTCAATTTTATATTTCAATAGGAGGAATTTTGGTTAGATTTGACAAAGACTCTATAATAAGTTGCTTTAAAAACAAACAAATAAGCTGGCAACTAATAAGAGCTGTTCCTTGGAAGAAGGCATAATGTACTGATTCTGTTTCTTCAAACTAGAATCAGTTAAATCAATGGGAAAAATATAAAGAGATAGACTTCAACTCAATACGAGGAATAACTTTTTAACACCTTTTATTGGCCCAGTCATGAAACATACCACCACCCCTTGAGGAGGTGAACTGTATGACACCGGAAATAGTCAAGATTAGCTGACTTCGATCAGGGAAATGGAATACAAGTGGTTTTCAACCTTTGTACGAATGAGGACTCTTTTAGGTTTAGTAAGAATTCGACCCCAAGTTAGTATTTCTATTCTTAGTATTATTAAGAAATCATTGTGCCCTGGCTAGTTTGACTCAGTGGACAGAGTGTTGGCAGGTGGACTGAATTGTCCCCGGTTCAATTCCAGTCAAGGGCATGTACTTCTGTTGCAAGCTCCATCCCTGGCCCTGGTTGGGTTATGTGGGAGGCAACCAATTGATGTGACTATTTCACATCAATGTTTCAATGTTCCCCCTCCCTTCCACTCTCTCTAAAAATCAATGGAAAAAATATCCTTGGGTAAGGATTAATAATAAAATAAAATAAAATGAAACCATTGTGACTAATGCCACAGAGCTATGCACTTAAAATGGCTTAAATGGTTAAATGTTATGTTAGGAATAGTTTACCACAATAAAAAAAGACACCATGATGACAAAATATCAATTTCGTAATATTTTTTAAAATAAAATTTTATTTTCATTATTATATGTTAGGAAAATCACATTCATTTACAGAATGCCTAATATGACCCAGGCACTGAGGCAAGCTCTGAGATAAAACAGTGAGTAAAAACTAATATGACACCTGACCTCATAAAACAAATATATATGCAAGACTTGTTATTTATTGATCAACATGCTGCTTTACATGCCAATTGGAAACCCTATCCCTAATTCTCCAGTTTCTCAGAAGTCCTCAGCCCACAGGTCAAGCACCAATATAAAGCAATCTCTTCTCTCTTTAATCATCATACCTCTATTGTATGCATTATAAACACAAAATGGGTCAGGAATAATACTTATCTACAGGTCTACATGTAATGTGGTAAAGTATGAAAAGTTCATTCTATGCTGACTTGTTCACAGGAAGACAGATTTAGTATCTTTTTCATGGTAACCCAATATGCCCTTGATTGAAATATGAAGGTGAATGATACAAATTGATTTTTCATTCTAGGTTTAAACTTTTGTGCCTACTGTACAAAAGAGGAAAAGAAAGGCACACTTTTAAAGTTCTTAGAAAGGATTATTTAAGGGCATCTAAAATAGGACTATGAACCACTAGCTTACAAAGAGATTTTGCTTTAATATCACACTCAATTTTGGTGTTGTAAAAGAATAGTCAGATAGTTAACAATTTACCCGATATCTTGGGTGCCTGCCAAGATACTTGCTGATTTCATTCTAACGTGTGTCCTGCCAGGAACCACAAAGGAGATAGATTCCTCTGTATTGCATCTGTATCTGATACATGCTATCTTAAGAAAGAGGCCAGGGAGGAGGGTCTTTTATATTCAACTATACTATTTGACAACGGAGAGCCTCCGAATAATCAGATTATTTTTCTCCAACTTGGCCCCCAACTGAGCAGATTGCAATCCTTTCCTACCTGGAACGCTGCAGGGGGTGTGACAAGTGGAGACATTACTGGGCATTTGCATTTAAAGAATTAATAAAAATTCCTCCTTTGCCTGAAAGCCCCATGAAGTTTATAACCTTGACGCTTTATAACCCCCTACATTGGCTTCTCTCCTGGTATGGCCAAACAAACCAACATAAATCTGTATTTTAAAGAATGCAATTAGTAATGTGCTATTGGACCACAGACTGGAACTATGCAGTTCCCTGGCCACAGAATTTCACAAAAGGGAAATAAACAATACAGAACAATGAAAAGTATTTTCTGGGCTATATTAACCTTTAGGTCACCCATATTAATGACAGCTATTCCAGGTGAACATTTTTTACTTCAAGCAAACAATCTATTGAGGACAAAAGGTCAAAGCTCCCATTCTTTGGGGTTGATATAGAAGAAATTCTTCTCAATTATTCTTTCCTGGAAATTGATGTTATTGGTGTTTCTTGGGAATGATTTTCAAGGTTTAGTTTGCAAATCTACCTTCTTTGTGATCCATCCCTACAGGAACACCTGAGTCCAGTCTGCCTCTATGGTCCTACACCCCACTTGGAGCAACATGGAAAGAGGTAATTAAGGCTGTTGCCAAAACCTTTAGATCTCTGAGAATGAGTCCTGCCAGGAGAAAGTGATGAGCTCTGCCATTAACACCCTGAATTGTATGGGAAGCACTGGAAAGGAGGTACCTGTGGAAAGTTCAAGAATGTTTCCTGAGCCAAGGAGAGAGAGGGAAGCTTGCCCTGAGCTCTAAATACTGAAGAAGGCAGAGAGTGCAGGATACTGATTAGGACTCCACAGGCCCACTGCCTCACTTGTGTAATCTTAAAAAATGAGTTTCTTGGAAGATAACTGGCATCCCAAACCGATGAGGCCACTCAGGATTTTGGTAGAGACTCAAGCGCCCTCTAGAGGTGATACTTAGGTTTCCAGTCATTGTGCTGGCTTGAGAATGTTTGGGGAAGTTGGGAAGGGGCTAACCAAACACACAAACCTGAGAAAGTCCCCAAGACCACCAGCACCACTGGGAGCTGTCATGAAAGTCCTGGTTGATAAGAACAGTTCCCAAGAGCAGTAGTATCAGGCTCTCTCTTTTCTTCCTGTTTGTCACCCTTGTAGGAAATTGTAGTTGGTCTTTCCTGGCTACTTAACATCTAGGGGTAGAATGGGGAGGGAGAAAGGGTTGTCTTTCCTTCTTTGGAAACCACTCTGTGCTCTTGAGCCCTTTTATCCTAAATTGTCTGGATTCTTGACTCCAAAATTATTTTCTCTGATTTCTTCCCATGAAAAGCCCTTGCAGACTTCAACTTTGCTGCCTCCCCAGCAGCCTGACTAAGGCTGCTGCCTCTCATGATGTCCCTAATGAGAGAGCCATTCTACTAAGTACAACTATCTTCAGCTTGGTCACCACCATTGCTCCCACTGCTCTGACCTTGGGGGTGTGGCATCATCTTCCCCTTTGCCAAACCTTCTAAAGCATGCAACAGGCCCTTCCCAAAATGCATTACAGGAGACTACCACCTATAACAAGACTTTAACAAAGGATCAAAAGTAACCAACTGGAAGTCAGCCTGAGATTATCTCCTAAAAGGTACACCAAATGCATTAGAATTATCTGAGTGTTTATTACAAACAAGATTAAGAGCTCCACTTAACACTTAGAGTTTCTAGAAGTGATATCTGCATTACAGGGTGGGACAAAGTAGGGTTACAGTTGTGAGTACCCAAAACAGTTTATTCTTGCATTATTATTTATTTATTATTGCATTATTTTCCATAGGAAGAACTGCAAACCAACTGTTGCCCCAACCTGTATGATACACTCTCCAGGAGATATATATGTACACCAATATTTGAATTACTGGCATGGGAATTTACATCTCCTATAAGATGAGACTCCTCTTAGAGCCAGCCTACAAGACCAGGAACCAACACTAGGTACCATCAGGGCATCTCCATGCCTAAATTTCAACCTACACTCATATGGCAAGCATTGACTCACTCCCACCACTGGTAATGTACTGGCATGTCCATGCAACAAAACCCAGACAAATGTCAAAAGGTCCATTGAGACAAAAGAGTTTTCCCCTGGTCCTCAGTCTAAGGCTCACCCTAGTCCAGCCTTATTTTCAGTCCTAGGAACTACATTTTCTGAGATGACTGGCAGGGGAATTCCCACTGTCATCATGAAAACCACCACCCCCAAACCACAAAGGTATGATTTTGCTCTGAGTCTCAATGATAATCACTTCAATACATTTCCAAAAACCTGGGGCATTCCTTTCCCATATAACACCACGGATCCATACCTCAAAAAGAGGCATTGCAGCCCCAGCTCGTTTGGCTCAGCAGATAGAGCATCAGCCTGTGGACTGCAGGGTCCCAGGTTCAATTCCGGTTAAGGGCACATGCATAGGTTGCAGGCTCGATCCCTGGTTTGGGGCATGCAGGAGGCAGCCATTCAATGATTCTCTCTCATCACTGATGTTTCTATCTCTCCCTCCCTCTCCCTTTCTCTCTGAAATAAATAAAATTATATTTTTTTAAAAAGAGGCATTGCAAATTCTTCAATTCTAAAATGCCATCAATTGTCAGATAGACTGTAAATATAATGCAGAGTGTGTGGGTTTTGTTTTTTTGTGGTTTTTTTTTTTCAAAAAAAGAACAATATATCAAATGTGCACCAAAATCCTATAAAATAAAGAGCTAATATGCTAATTAGACCAGACGGCGGAACAACCTTTCAGAACAACCTTCCTAAACGACCTTCCGGAACAACCAGTGGGCGGGGGAGCGGAGCCACGAGGCTGCTAGGCAGCAGGGCTGTGGAGGCCGAGCCCCTTGCACAAATTTTGTGCATCAGGCCTCTAGTGTTTTCATAATCAACAACAGCATATATTTATTCATACAATTATATTATACTCTGTTATGCAGTATTACAATCAAAGTTTGAGACTTTTCCTATTCTTAAACTTTCAAATTACTTCTTACAAACAGCATGATACGGAGCATCAAACAGTGACCTCTGTTTGGCATAACACTTGATGATCCTCTTTATCACTTTAAGGATTAACAAGACAATTTCAAAGCATATTAATGAAAGAATACCAGGATGTGTTCTGCACTTTGCATTTGTTATTTTCTTAGTTGAATTACATAAGACTGGAAGTCATACAGTTTTCCTTGAATATTATCCAGAAAATGATTACATATATTTAGTGCCTAAATCCTTCATGATGTGTGAATCAGTCATACCAATCTCTCCTGTATCTAGCAATTTCCAATGCCCTTAACTGCATTGCCAGGCCTATGAAACAGTGAAAAAAAATGAAATGAAGCATTTGTGATGATTTTCCTTCTTGGAACCTGGTAAATCATGTGTTTTTTGCTAAGCAAGAAAATAGGGACAGGGGTGGGGTTGGGTGGAGGGGAGCAAAAAGGGAGAAAATGAGATACATCTGTAATACTGTCAACAATAAAATTAAAAATAGGGACAATAAGCTAGTTTTAGAATAACAAACTTTTGTTCCCTCATAAAAACTTATATCTCATAGATCAGTTTTCATGCCTTTTTAAATACACAGTAACTTTGCTTTTCAATTCTACATTAAAGTGTAATCTTTTTGAAGTTATTTTAAGTTAATCTAATGGACTCAAATTTAAATATAAATGTTTATGGTACTCTGCAAATAACTCAACCAAAGTGACAATCAGATGATAGAAATTTCTGTACAGGGCTAAATTTCTTTTTTTTTTTTAATATATTTTATTGATTTCTTACAGAGAGGAAGGGAGAGGGATAGAGAGTCAGAAGCAATTTCAGTCATTAAAATGTAAAAAGGGGGGAAAAATCTTGCAAAGATAAAACTCTGCCTGTACTATAAAGGATCTATTTCTTTTTTAACACAGGGAACAAGTAGTTTTACATAAAAAAAAATTCACACCATACACACACACAGTATCAGTTCCAGAAAGTTTAAAGATTTAAATATGAAATGCAAAGTAAAAGTTTCTTTTGATGCATAGTTCTTATGGGCAGTAGGCAATTCAGTCATTAAAATGTAAAACGGGGGAAAAATCTTGCAAAGATAAAACTCTGCCTGTACTATAAAAGGATCTATTTCTTTTTTAACACAGGGAACAGTAGTTTTACATAAAAAAAAAATTCACACCATACACACACACAGTATCAGTTCCAGAAAAGTTTAAAGATTTAAATATGAAATGCAAAACTTTAACACTCTCAGAAAAAAAAATACAGGATTTAAAAGAATAATCAGAGGAGAACCAAGATGGCGGCATAAGGTACAGACCTGTGCGTGCTGCCTCCCACAACAACATTGAAAATACCAACTATAAGACAAAACAGCTATCATTCAGAACCATGGGAAAGCTGGCCCAGTGGAAGTTCTACAACTGGAAGGAAAGAAAGAAGAGCACTGAGACTGAGTAGGATATGCAGAGGTGCCAAGAACAGAGGTACGGAGTCACGCGCCAGGCGGGCTGCAACTGGATGTGTGGGTTTTTTCAATCGAAAGGGGTTACAAACTCTCAAATCCAATGAGCTTGTTTGGGGCGGGATTCCAAGGTCCCAGACCCCTACGTGGAGAGGCGGGATGGCCTTGCAGCGGGTAGGAAAGTGAGGGCGGCTTTCTCGCGGAGCTGCTCGCCAGCACTCGGGGACACGGAGACACGGAGACAGGGAGTTGCGGAGAGGCGAGGAGCCGCAGAGATGCCATTGCTGTTTGCTCCGCACTGGTGACTCCCTGAAACCCTGCCCTACTCAATTTACATCCCTGCCCAAGCTGTGCCAGTGGCACAAAAGCAACCACTGTCACTTTTACAGCATAACCCAACAAACTGCAGATTTCCACTCCTTGCACCCATAAGGGAGACACTCAAGAAGCGGGTTTTTTTTTTTCAATCGGAAGGGGTTACAATCTCTCGAATCCAATGAGCTTGTTTGGGACGGGATTCTGAGGTCCAAGACCCCTATGGGGAGAGGTGGGATGGCCTTGCAGCAGGTCGGAAAGCGAGGGCGGCTTTCTCATGGAGCTGCTCGCTGGCACTCGGGGACACGGAGACTCGGAGTTGCAGAGAGGCGAGGAGTCTCAGAGATGCCATTGCTGTTTGCTCCACCCTGGTGATTCCCTGAGACCCCGCCCTACTCAATTTACATCACTGCCCAAGCTGTGCCAGTGGCACAAAAGGAACCACATGCAATTTTGCAGCTTAACCCAACAAACTGCAGATTTCAACTCCTCGCACCCATAAGGGACACACTCAAGAAGCAGAATCAGGTTCGGAGGAAGCCGGAACCGGGACCCAGCTGGGCCGGCAAACATGAAACCGCTGTACCAGCAAACACACAAACAGGTCCACCAGATCCAGTCTCACATGGGATGCCGGGAGACGGCAGACAAGCAGTCTGTGCACTTAGTAGAAAACAAAATCCAAGCAAGCATATCAGAAATTCAGCCAGCAAGAACACCTGGAGATTTTGTCCAACAAGGAGCCGCCCAACAAAAGACAGAATGCCAAACTTCGTGTTGCTGAGACGGCCCCCGTGAGGCTGAGACGGCCCCCGTGAGGCTGAGATGGCCCCCGTGAGGCTGAGACGGCCCCTGTGAGGCTGGGACGGACCCTGTGAGGCTGAGACGGCCCCTGCGAGGCTGCGATGGCCCCTGGGAAGCCGAGAAAAATACCACATGATCTCACTCATTTATGGATAATAAAGACCATTATAAACTGATGAGCAAAAATAGATACAAAGGCAGAGCAGCATTGAACAGACTGTCAAACTACAGTGGGAAGCCTGGGGAGGGTTGAGGGGGTGGGGGTAAGAGATCAACCGAAGGACTTGTACGCATGCATATAAGAATAACCAACGGACACAAGACACTGGGGGGGTAGGGGAGGCCGGGGGAATGTCAAGGGGGGGAAAAAAGGAGACATGTGTAATACTCTTTGTAATACTTTAAGAAATAAAACAAAATTAAATTTTTAAAAAAAGAATAATCAATAACATCTGAAGAGATGTTCAACCTCACTAGTAACCAGAGAAATATAAACAATGAATGAGAGCATCAGATTGATATAAATTCAGAAGTCTGATAATACTCAGTGATATTGAAGAGGTGGAAAAAATAGAAACACTAATGCACTATAATTTGTATAACACAGCAATTTGGCAATATCTACAGCAGTGGTTCCCAAATTTTGTTTTCACTACTCAACCCAATCAGTAAAACATGTGAGCACAAGTCCTCTGTATGGATACTTATTTATAAATTATCCTATCTAATAATAGACAAACATGGTAATTGACCGTACCTTTGCTATGCCTCCCATTGGCTAATCAGCGTGATATGCAAATTAACTGCCAACAAAGATGGCGGCTAATTTGCATACTGCAGGGAGGGTGGAACAGCGCCATCCTACCTGCCCTGCCGCCATCCAAGCCTGCTATCTGCAACCTGGGGAGGCCGGGCAGTGCAGCAGCGATCGGCCAGCCCACCCGGCCTCCATCCGGGCATCCTGTGTGCAACCCCACCCAGGGCGACCGGGTGGGGCAGCAGCGATCGACCAGCCCGCCCGGGCGTCCCGTGTGCGACCTGACCCAGGGTGTTGCCCCAACCCCCAGATCAGCCCTGCCGTGTGCGCAACCTGGGGCAGTGCCCCAACCCCCGGATCGGCCCTGCCGTGTGCACAACCCGGGGAGGCGGGACAGGCACCGAGGGATCAGGCCTGCCATCTGCCACCCGGGGAGCGGGCCTACACCAGCAGGTGGTTATCTCCCTAGGGGTCCCAGACTGTGAGAGGGCACAAGTGGGGCTGAGGGACACCCCCTCCCCCACCAGTGCACAAATTTTTGTGCACCGGGCCTCTAGTATCATATAATGTGTACTTATATATCATGCATTTCATAAAACATGAAAAAAAGTTGAACTCTTTTAAAATTAGATTTTCAAGATAAATATATAAATGTTTCTAATATTTTTTCAAGTCTCTGCTTTAGATATCTCTAGTAAACTCTAAACATGCCCAATGGCCAGTCAGCAATCTCACAATTTAAAAATTCTGAATTTCCAAGAAGCAACTCCTAACCTGGCTGAGTTGAAAAACTTCTAAAAGAGAATCTCAAAAAAAAAAAAAAGAATCTTAAGCCCTACTCCCAAAGATTCTGACTTAGAAAATGTTGATACCTATTTGTGGGTGATGCTCAGATATGGAAACCACTGCTCTAAGAGACCAACCCTGGCCAAAGGACCACAGAGTCAAGGGCGACAATGATTACATCTGTTTGGTCCTAATATTAACGCCTCTCCTTAACTGGGCTAATTCCTGACCATCTCATCTCTCTGATAAATTCTGATTGATAATATTTCAATTACTCTTCTGATCTCAATCAGAGAGATTGCTTATCCCAATTGTTTGGTTTCAGATGGAAGAGAAGTGTTTCCAAGGGATTTCTATCCATAGGGAGACTGCCCTAGGTAACAGACTATCCCTTTTAAGGTAAGTTCTCTCTTCTTCCCATAGTAGCAATGCAAGCACAAAATAGCTCTTAGAGCTTCCAGCTGGTCTCAATGCAGAAAAGCCTTTAACTATTTCTTATCCACTACCTATATTTAATTTTATTCCCACAGTTACGTGTGTGTGTGTGTGTGTGTGTGTGTTTGTGTGTGTTGTAAATGATTGAGGAGAATATAACCCTGCATCTGTTCCCAGGGCCTCATCTTAAAGACTATACTACATCCACACTCAAGTATGGTTTATCAAATGTTTGCATAAGCCACTGTGTTATAATGTATCAAGAGGAGATTTTCACTAAGCCAGCTGATTAGCATTCATTAAAATAGATTAAAGTATTTACTCTGGTTCTCTGACCCACTCTGACCAGCCTCACCATTTACTTAAGTCCTTCTTGCCTGATTGGTATTAATTTTTAATCTCTCTTTGGTCACCAGTCTTTGTTTCCATCTCCACCCTCCAGAAACACCTGTCCAAATGATAGGAGTGATAATATCAGGCCTATAGCTAGCTGTAGGTGGATTGCTGTGAATAGAACAATGGGGCACTCATGGTAGAAGGGGACTCCAAGCCATTTTGTTCCCCAAATACAGTTGCAGTGCCCACAAAATCACATATACATAGCTACTGATAAAGTTTCTCTTATGGAACAAGCCAAAACTCTCTTTCACATTTAAAAAAATATATTATTTTCGTAAAGAATTCATTTTTGACATATGAAACCTGAAAAAAAACTAGACTTGAAAATAACGAGTTTTTAAAATTATTTTACCCACTGAAATTGAGGTGACTATAACTTTGAACTCATTAATCTTAGATTTAGGAATTTATCCTAAGGAAATATCAAGATGCATCCAAAGATTTACATTCAATGGTATTCTGCTGAATGTTACTATAAAAAGGAAAAATTGCCCTGGCTGGGTGGCTCAGATGGTTGAGGCATTGTCTGTATACTGAAAGGTTGCAGGTTCAATCACTGGTCGGGGTGTGTATGAGAGGCAATGGATCAATGTTTCTTTCTCACATAGATGTGTTATCTCTCTCTCCCCCTCTCTCTCCCTTCTTCTCTCTTTAAAAATCAATAAAAGCATATTCTTGAGTGATGATTAAAAAAAAGAAAAAATTGAGCCACACTCTAAATGTCCAACAATAGAAATTTTGTTAAATAAATTGTGGTATGTTCATTTGATTAACCTTTAAAATCATGTTAACGAATAATATTTAAAGAAAGAATATCACATGGTGAGAGAAAAAGCAAATAGTAAAACACTATTGGATTTCTACAAATTTTGATATCAATTTTGTAAAAGAAAAAATGCTTGTGTGCATTTCTTTTAAAAGACTGAAAAGATATATAACAAAATATTTGTAATTATCTCTGATAAAATTTCAAGTGCAAGTTTCCCCAAATTTTTTACAATAAACATTTTTTAACTTTATACAGATACACACATATATTTTGGTATGTTGGAACACTAAAAAATTATTTTATTATGAAAGAATGCATTGGTCCCTAAATCACTTTAATTTAAATCAGTGCAACCATAACTTTCAACAGTTTATTACAGAGACTATTCAGTGTGTACATATTATTATTCATATTACTAACTTAATTATCATAAAATGTTTATTTAAGTCTTATTTGTTTGCATAGACATATAAATAATATTCTGATATTGTTTTTATTTCACCTACTTTTCTTATTATTTGAGCATATGTAAAAATAATAAACACAAAAATATTATCTAACATCTAGTACTAAAGACCAATAAGCATTTAAAGGCGCCTGCTAATAATAATATTATTTCTTCTGTTGGAACAGATAAATTTTAAGACAGTTCATCAGAATCAATAAATGACTTTTGCTATGCAATGATACAACTCAGGTTTCCCATAATCCTGAATTATCTGTCCTTATATTAAACAGTGTCACCTTATATAATTGTTTGGGCCATAAACTATTAAGTCAAAAATTATCAAAAGGAGAGTTACAGCTTATTTTATATAACTCTTCAAAGTTCTAAGACTTTCAGCTATAACAAAGAAGGAATAGAAATTTTCAAAAAGATATTTTAAAGTGTTCACTTTTGGAATTCTTAATGGCCCTTTTCTTTATGAGATTAATGCCATTGAAAAACGCAGATAAATCACAGAAGAAAGGCACCGTCCATCTAATTATTCCAATGAGGATGAGACAGAGAAAGGGAGGGGAGTGTTTCCACCCAGCAACCCAGCTTTAAGACTTCATGTGTTGTTGGGACATAACAGCATGACCAATTTAACATACCCCAAAACAGAATTCCTCTGACAAGCTATTTAAAAGATTAGTGTCAGATATTGGAAAAGAGTGTGGGTGTGAAGGCTGAGTTTAGTTGATTTAGTGTGAATCTTTAAATTGATCTAGCAAATAATATTTTTCTTCAACTATCCAACATAGGACAAAAAAAATGGGACAGGGAAGCTTAAAGAGCTATTCATGAGAACAAAACTTGAGCTCTGAGTCAACTGTTTACACATTGCAAACGCATTTCATCCACTTTAACACACCACCACTGGTGGTGACGCCTGCCAAGCTTGAGACTATCTTAAGTTTAAGGATCCAAAGAAGTTGACTATGGGCTTTAAAATGTCCCCAGATGCACTGTGTTCTCCCAGGTGAAAAGAAAGCACCTGGATTTGGGGCTGGCCCTTCTCACAAATCTGCTACTATATAAAATTACAACTTGGAATCTGTTCCTTCTACTTATACAGATGGTATCATAACTGGAAAGGGTTTCCCAGATAAAAAGCAAACATGGTTCAAGGTTGAGACCTTATTAGCATTTCCAAAGAGCTGTGAAAAGCCTTTATTCTCTCTCCCCTGCCAAGTAAATTTTGTTTTGCTGAGCTTTGGCACTGTTCCTCTGTTGTCATGGTGGGGCATTATTGTCACAGCTGTCTCTGGGGGTGCTGCCTCGAATATCTTTAGAGAATAACACACAAATAAGGAACATGACATTTGCTATACCAGAAGAGCTTTTACAAGGCAACCACACCTACTATTACAAAACTGTAAACTGGTAATATAAATATCACTTTGCACTTTTAAAACTATGAAGCCAAAGATGAAATTTTTAAATGAACAAATGTATTTACTACAGAAATAACAACATAAGGAGAGAACATACAGAAGCCTTCACTAAAGATAGAACGCAAAACAGAGAAAAAAATAAAGATCTGCTTTTTAATATGAAAAATTGATGCATAATTTCTCAAAAATAATTATAGCCCATTCCCTTCAACTGCCTCCTTCATGTATAATTTTCTTTTTTCAAAATGACAATTATTTTGTTTTGATTACCTTGCTTTTCAGAAAGTGGTGGGCTGTCAGCAACATGAAAGGAAGTATTTTGCTGTTGTTCTCAATTTCATATTGATTATTCATTTAAAAGGTGATTAAAGTAGGTGATGATACAGTGCCTTGAATGATGGGTAAAATGTGAATATATTATACAACATATTGGATTTTCCTTTACAAGTATGTTGTCTTTAAGATATCTATGTTTAACTAGAATTTCAGGCAGGAACCTGCAATTAATGTGCATTTAATGATACATTATTCATTATAGTATCTTTACTACTAATGAGTGACTCAGGTCATTTGACATCTCCCAACCACTTTCATCATGATTTGAGTTTAAAAACAAAACAAAACAAAAAAAACCTTAATCCTCAGTTGCTACTTCTAATTGGCAACTTCAGAATCAAAGGAAATAGGAGCATTTCTTAGTACCTCAGACTTGCCATGGGATTGTGAGAAACTTACTTTCCCTATCAATGCTCTTTTTATAACGAAATGAACTAGTAATTAAAATAAAGTAATAATATTTACAGTGGATCATGATTATAAATATTTAGGGGTTTGTCACAATAAAGTAAGTTGTATTAAAATATTGATTGTACACCTTAATAGAATTCAACATAACAGTTACTTAAATAAGAATGAAGAGCCCTGACCGGTTTGGCTCAGTGGATAGAGCGTCGGCCTGCGGACTGAGAGGTCCCAGGTTCGATTCTGGTCAAGGGCCTGTACCTTGGTTGCGGGCACATCCCCAGTAGGAGCTGTGCAGGAGGCAGCTGATCGATGTTTCTCTCGCATCGATGTTTCTAACTCTCTATCCCTCTCTGTAAAAAATCAATAAAATATATTTTTTCAAAAAAGAACGAAGAATTATTTCTCCTTCACATAAGTTGGTAGATGATGAGAAGTGCAGGGTGGCTTTCTTCCATGAGGTCATTCAGGGACCCAGATTTCACCTATGAAATTCCATGAGAGCAGTGGTAAAGAAATTATCTCTGGTCAGTAGTTTGGTTGCCTGTTTTTGTCAATAAAGTTTTATTGGAATACAGCCTTGCTCAATTGTGCAAGTTTTGTCTGTGGCTGCTTTTCGGCTATAATGCCAGAATTGAGTAGTTGTGACAAAGACTCGATGGCCTGCAAATCAAAGTACTTCCTATCAGGCCCTTTAAGAAAATTTACCAACCCCTGCAAAGAAAATTTACTAAATGAAGTTCTCAACTGTACAGGCAAAGCTGGTTCAGCACCACCTTGCAGCTTGTGTGAAAGGATAGAAAGATAAGTGAAGATATCTTGTTAAGGCCCCCATTAATCTCCTTTAACATCCATTAGCCAGAGCTTAATCAAATGGTCCACCAGACAACTGAAAAATGGTTTGTTTTTAGCTTGATAGCGATGTGCTAAAAATTGGAGGATCTATTAATAAAAGCAAGATTGAGAGAATGAATATCAGAGGCCAATTACGGAAGCTCTTCTAGAAACCACCTTTCTGACTGCTCAAGCATCAATACATACCCTTCTGATACATAAGAACACATTCACCTCCTCCCTCAGGGAACCAATACAACATCCCACCCAGAAGATCACTGAGTGCTAAGCAGTCCTCTCTGTTAAGTTTGGATGTGACTCCTTATGGAGCAGTAACTCTAAAATCTAAGATATCCAATATTCAATGGTGTGGCAAATACAGAACAACCATAATAAAAACTCCAAGTCAGAAAAGGGCAAAATGGGAAATACATAGTAGGCTCTGGTGCATAATCACTGTCAAATTCTAATGAGCAGGAACTGCAAAGATTCCCTGCCCTGGCAGAGAGTAAGTCCCTTGGCTGGTCCACCTGATCACCCCTGCTCTCTGGGAGATGTTTTCATGCTCATTATCCTGTGTGTGTTATAGGTGAGGAGAGCTCCTCAACCACACTGGTTACTGGTGGGAGTGGACATTAATAAGAATTTCCAGATGGGCCCCATGGGAGGATAAAGTATTGTAGAAAGCTTTATTCCTGTAGAATTACATCCCTGAGTTTCCAAGGTCCCATTTCCCTTTGTCCCACCAAGGAAGAAGTCCCATTTTGCCTTCAGCAGGGCTAAGAGCAAAGCCAATGTCCAGAGTTTCAGCTCCATGTTGGAGCAGTTCAATTCAGCATCAGCTAGCTTAGTTTGTGTTCCCAGCTGTAGTCCATCAGTCCATTGTGTGTGGGGTTTGCATGGCCACATTGCTAGGGAACATGGGCAGGAGCAAAGCCAAAGGAATCAGAATGCCAAAAGCCAAGAGCACCAAGAGAGCCAAGAGACCAAGCTTCTTCTAGGGCAGTGGTCGGCAAACTGCGGCTTGCGAGCCACATGCGGCTCTTTGGCCCCTTGAGTGTGGCTCTTCCACAAAATGCCAACTTCTGCGCATGGGCCACGAAGTTTCAATCACACTGTACGTGCGCACCCGCACGTGGTATTTTGTGGAAGAGTCATACTCAAGGGGCCAAAGAGCCGCATGTGGCTCGCGAGCTGCAGTTTGCCGACCACTGTTCTAGGGGATTATGTATTCCCAAATTTTCACAGGCTTGCATTGGCCCTGCCCCTCTGGCCAATGATGTCTGTTTCCAGATTTGACTGGCAGCATCTTCCCTATGTCACCCCAACTTTACTGGGCATGAACCTATCTTCTCCTTTGTCCAGTCCCTTCCCCCAGTAATCTGCAGGGGATGGGCTGGTGGTTCCCTGGGAGTGTGAAATTGCAGCTTCCTGGTGAAGCTGCCAAATGGCAATGTCTATAATGTCTAGCCTTCCTTTTGCTCCTTTCCTATTATTAATAACTAGTTGATTACAACGGTATCATAGCCGCATGTGAAGTCACTACTGGAGACTATGTCCTTCTTGGAAATTTAAATTTTTCTTAGCCTGTATCCTGCTGGTGTGGGCTCAGAGTCCTCAGGGGTTAAACTGGGAGTTGAAAAATCATGTTTATGGTTTCTTGCAAACATTTAATAGGTTTCTGTGAATGGTGCCCTTGGAATTGTATAGTGCACAACCTGCAAAACTCTGTATGATGATCCTAATCCTAACTGCGGTCAGAGGGCAAGGAGACTTACTTAGAAGCCTTAGAAGACACTCAATGTGAAGGCAGGAGTCTAGACCAGTGAGCCAAGCTTCTCAAGGATGGTTGAAAGTCAGAGTTCTGCCTCCAATTACTTAGCAGCTAATATCAGAATCCACTCTGAACCAGCCACAACAGAACTGTGATAGTGCCTGTGGAAGAAATGGCTGGGAGTTTATAAATTGAGTAGAGTTCTACCTTTTGGAATCTAAAGAGTTTTTGCCAGAGTACACCACTAAATGAGCATTAACCAGAGTGTGGGAACATTTTGTCCTTCTCTCTATTCCCCACCTTCAATACGATGACATGACAATTATATAAATATTTTACCATCCTTCCAAGCAAAGTAAAAATGCCCCTTCGATAAGATCTTATTATTATATGCAAGTCAGAACTGATCAATTGTTCCTTAGGGCTCCAACAGCACTTATAAATTGTAATCATTACGGATTGGTTCCTAGTTACTTAACCTCTCTATGCCTTAGTATCCTTGTGGAAATAATAGTAAAGACTTCATAGAAATAATTGTTATGAGAATTGGATCTTTTAATATTTGGAAGGTATTTAGAGTACTTCCTGTTAATAAAATTTGACCATTATTATGAGGCAGTGAATTCCATTTTTGCATACACAGTTTGGGTTGGGTTTTTATAATTTCCAAATAATGTGTCCTAACTCAGTTTTATTTTGTAAGAAACTACTAAGAGACAAGAACCAATCCCTTTAACATAAGTTCATTTTTTTATTCTAATTTCACTGAACTGTGAAGAAATTGGGTTTTGAGAAGATTTAAGACAGAGGAAAAATTAATATTTTTAGTTGCACAACGAACCTGTCATGACTCTATCTTCAACAAACGTAATGAACGTTGTTAGTTACCTACTCAGATCCATTATCCTAGCCTTCCTAACAGAACCCTGATTGGTTCAAGCATATATCCCCATCTGCCTTACACAGAGATGATCTACCATCAGCTTCTGGAGTAATCCTAAATTATCTAAATCAGTGGTTTTCAATCAGGGCAATTTGCCTCCCAGGGAACATTTGGCAATGTCTGGAATCATTTTGGTTGTTGCAATTGGAAAGAGAATGTTACTGGCATCTAGTGAATAAAAGCCAGGGATGCTGCTAAACATCCTACAATGCCAGGACTCCCCCACAACAAAGAATTATTCAATCCAAAATGCCAACAGTGCCAAGGTTAAGAAATTCTGATCTAAAAGGAATCCCATTCCTTTTATGAGGAGGAATGGTATATGACCCAATTCTAACCAATGAGATGTGAGATGAGATTTTCTAGATGCTTCAAGAAAGCTTTTAATCTCTCCTACAAAGCACAGGTTTCTTCCCACCCCTCTCTCTTTTCCCCCTGTCCTCTCCACCCCCATCTCATAGAACCGAGCAATATAAAAAACCTCTATGATGACATAATGAAACCACTGGATCCACACAGCCACTAGCATTCCTCTTATGTGAACAACACACTTCCTCATTTTTTAAGTTAGTTTGAGTTGCATAATCCATACATTACATCAACATCAAGCTTTGATTAAATACCTACTGTGCCTGGGCCACTATTAATGAGACACTGAGAATATAAAAATGAATAAGATAGTCAATTGGCCTACTGTCGAGTTTTTATTCAAAAAGAGGACATGGATCCCTAAAGAAATAATTATAATATGTGCTGTAATAGAGATAGGTGCAATGAGAGCCTAATGGAAGAAGTATTAGTTTTGTTTGTCTGGGAAATCAAGTGAATCTCCTTTACTAGATCCCTTAAGGCCAAAGAATCAAATTGTTTTCTTCTTCCCATTCTCAATATTTGGTATGATTCATTGTACCTAGGTGTTCAATATGTGATTAATTTAAGTACTTATTAAAAGGATCATTTTACTAAGTTCTTTAACATGCTAGTTAATTTTTTAAGTGATAAGATTAAATCATAATGCAATGCACATTTCCATTAATATTTCCTCCTACTGTGCCAAAAATCTCCAGCCCTGTTTAGTATGTATATGTTTGTATCTGTTGTACTTTCAAAATGTGTTTAAGGTATCTTAAAATATAAAATACAGACACACCTGAACAGATATTTTTCCAAAGAAGACATACAATTGGCCAACAGGTAAATGAAAAGATGCTCAGCATCAATAATCATCAGGAAAATGCAAATTAAAATCACAATGAGATATCAGTGCATTCCTATTATCAAAAAGTTGAAAAGTAGCCCTAGCTGGTTTGGCTCAGTGGATAGTGTATCAGCCTGCAGACCAAAGGGTCCCAGGTTTGATTCCGGTCAAGGGCACATGCCTGAATTGTGGGCTTGATCCCCAATAGGGGGCATGCAGGAGGCAGCCAATCAATGATCCTCTCTCATCATTGATGTTTCTATCTCACTTTCCCTTTCCCTTCCTCTCTGAAATCAATAAAAATACATTTTTTAAGAAGTTGAAAAGTAATAAATATGGGAAAGAGTGTGGAGAAAGAGAACTCAACCTTGGCATACTATTGGTGGGAATATAAATTGGTATAGCCATTATGGAAAACAGTTTGGAGATTCCTCAAAAATTAAAAATAGAGCTACCATATGATCCAGCAATCCCACTTTGTAGTATGTACCTAAAGGAAATAAAATCACTATCTTTCCCTGGCCAGATTGCTAAGTTGGTTGGAGCATTGTCCTGATGTGCCAAGACTGTGGGTTCAATCCCCAAGTCAGGGCACATACAAGAAAGCAATCAATGAATGCATAAATAAGTAGAACAACAAACCCACATTTCTCTCTCTCTAATAATCAACAAATAAATAAAAATTTTAAATCACCATCTCTAAGAAGTACCTACATTCCTATGTTCATTGTAGCATTATTGACGGTAGTCATAATATGGAAATAACTTAAGTGTCCATAGACATGAATGCATGAAGAAAAATACACATAACACAATGGAATTTTATTCAGCCTTTAAAAAAAGGAAATCCTGCCCTGACCGGTTTGGCTCAGTGGATAGAGCGTCGGCCTGCAGACTGAAAGGTCCCAGGTTCGATTCCGGCCAAGGGCATGTACCTTGGTTGCGGGCACATCCCCAGTGGGAGGTGTGCAAGAGGCAGCTGATCAATGTTTCTCTCTCATCGATGTTTCTAACTCTCCATCCCTCTCTCTTCCTCTCTGTGAAAAATCAATAAAATATATTTTAAAAATAAATAAATAAATAAATAAATAAATAAATAAATAAATAAAGGGAGGAAGGAAGGAAGGAAATCCTGCTATTTGCAATGACATGGTTGAACTTGGAAGACATGCTAAATGAAATAAGTTAGACACAGAAGACAAATATTGTATGATCTCACTTATATCTGTAATCTTTTTAATATATTTTTATTGATTTCATAGAGGAAAGGAGAGGGAGAGAAAGATAGAAACATCAATAATGAGAGAGAATCATTGATCGGCTGCCTCCTGCATGCCCCACACTAGGGATCGAGCCCGCAACCCGGACATGTGGCCGGGAATCGAATTGTGACCTCCTGGTTCATAGGTCGGCCCTCAACCACTGAGCCACGCTGGCCAGGCTATATTTGTAATCTTTTAAAAAAACTCGAACTCTCATAGTAACAGAGAGCAGAAATATAATGTACAGTATAAAATAGTGACTATCTTATATAATAAAAGGCTAATATGCAAATTGACCGAATGGCAGAACGACTGGTCACTATCACACGCACTGACCACCAGGTGGCAGTCGCTCATTGCAGGAGATGCCCTTGGTGGTCAGTGCACTCCCACAGGGGGAGCACTGCTTAGCCAGAAGCTGGGCTCACAGCTGGCAAGCACAGCAGCGATGGCGGGAGCCTTTCACAGGGAGCGAGCCTAAGCCAGCATTCAGACATCCCCCGAGGGCTCCTGGATTGCGAGAGGGCGCAGGCCGGGCTGAGGGACCCCCCCAGAGTGCATGAATTTCGTGCACTGGGCCTCTAGTAGTTAACACTTGGAGTGCGGGTGAATTTCCCGCCAAAATATAAGATGGCTCTGTCTTTTGGTTTTGTTCCATCCACCAAAAGGGTGGATTACAAACAAATATTTGGTAATACGCAGTTACAATCGGCCCGAGTTTACACGTTTCCCGCACTCCACCGCAAATCTATATGAACCGAGTTAAAGACGGCTCCCGCGGAGTACGCGCAATTCACGCGAGCCGACTTAACTCGTTTCCCGCACTCCAAGTAATTAATAATAATGTATTGTATACTTGAAATTTGCTAAGAGAGTAGATCTCGTGTTCTCACCACACACAAAAAAAGTGGAAACTATAGGAGCTGATGGATATGTTAGTTTGATCACACTTATCATTTCACAGTTTACACATATATCAAAACCACGTTGTGCACCTTAAATATGTACAATGTTTATCTGTCAAAATAAAATAATCCAATTTAACCAACAATCCAAGTAAAATAAAGTGGAAAGGGAAGAAGGCAAAATGAGACTTAAACTTGAAAAATATTAGAGGATTATGCCAGTTTTCTTTGTAAAGATTAAAAACATGCAATTACAAAGCTGGCAGTTAGAGATGAACTAAAAACACATTTGCTGATCATCTTTGCTTAGAAATGTCCTTTCCACTGCTTCTGACACACCCATAAGAAAATAGCTTATGCTCAGTGGGTTCATCACATCTTGAAATCAATATTGCCTATCCCCAAAAGCATTCATAAAGAGGTACATGAGCTAGAGTTCCTTAATGCCAATTATATCTCTGGGTTCTATATTCTTAATATTTCAGGCTAGAGTAAAACTATAACTATACCCCTTTGTCTAAAGTCTCCCAGGAGGGAGCAGTACATTTTTTGAAAGATGATTAGGGTGGAGAATCTTGTCAAATAAGGCTCTACCTGTCTAGATTAAGAAAAACATTTCCAGCTCTGGCACTCTTACCTTCTGAAAAATTACCAAATTATATGAAAATTCTGTTCCAAAATTTCAACAACTGTAATTTATATTTCCAAAAAGAAAGCTACAGTATTTTTATATAATTGCAAGTTTAAACCCTTTTACCAACCTCTACCTATTTTCTCCACCCTTTTGATAACCAATTTTCTACTCTGTTTCTATGAGTTTGACTTTTTACACCACCACCCCCACCTTAGACTCCACAAATCAGTGATACCAGCACTATTTTTCTTTCTCTGTCTGGTTTATTTCATTTAGCATAATGCCCTCCAAGTTCATCCATGTTTTTGAAAATGACAGGATTTCCTTCTTCTCTAAGACTGAATAATATTTCAGTGTTTGTGTCTGTGTGTCACATTTTCATAACCCATTCATCTGTTGATAGACACTTAGGTTGTTTCCATACCTCAACTATTGTGAATAATGCTGCAGTGAACATGGGTGTATAGTTAGCTCTTCACAATATTGGTTTTATTTCCTTTAGGTATATACCCAAAAGTGAGATTGCTGGATAAAAAGCTATTTTGAAAGTTACATACATTTTCCTTAAAGAACAGGGTCCTGACCTATCTGGTTTGGCTCAGTTGATAGAGTGTCGGCCTGTGGACTGGAGGGTCCTGAGTTCGATTCCAGTCAAGGGCACATGCCTGGGTTGCAGGCTCCATCCCCAGTAGGAGGCGCCAAGAGGTAGCTGGTTAATGATTCTCTCTTATCATTGATGTTTGTATCTCTCTCTCCCTCTCCTTTCCTCTCTGAAGTCAATAGAAATATACATTAAAAAAAAGAATAGGTTCCTATTTTATAACTCTTGATGGCAAATGAGACATATACAATTTAAATGAGTTTAAGCAAAAGAGCAAATGACAGCCATAGACCCCACTTATTAGTGGGGGATATGTTCCAAGACCTCCCTGGGGCAGCACAAGAATACCATTAATCAGGATGGTATACAATTTAAACTGTATGAATTATTTCTAGAATTTTTCATTTAATGTTTTCCAACCACCGTTGACCACAGATAACTGAAACTGCAAAAAGTGAAATCGCAGATAAGGGGACTATTGTGGGTTGTCTGGGAAGCTCAAATATAGCTGTATCCAGGGACCAAACCAATAGTGGCACCTTTCATTTTCTGTCCATCTCCACTTAGCTCCTCTGTGTTAGTTTTCTCTTAATATATGACAAACTCTATGAAGCTTAAGAAGATTACCACCCTCATCTAGCAACTTCTACAGAAGGAATCCTCTCTACCATCATCCATTAATCAGATCAGTGAAGGTCGATTAGTCCTGCTCAGATCAATAACCCACTACAGAATCAATTTCATCTGGCTTCCCCCCTGAAAGCTAGAGGAAGGAGTTACTATGGATCAGGCAATCCTGCTTCATGTGCCATTACTATGGCCAGAAAGTGTGAGGCCCTGGGAAATGTTGTCCATCAGAATCACAGGAAGTGGAGGAGAGGAAGTTTCTGTACAGAAGGGAAGTTTCTGCTGGATAGAAAAAAATATATAGGAAAGCATAACATCAGGTAAGTCATTACCCTAGAATGTTTTTAGGCATGTATTTGAGGGACCTGTGACAATTAGTGCTCTTCTAATTTGAGAGGGTTAGTGGAGAGGGGAAACAGTAGCCTTCTGCCCTGGCACTAGTAACCTTGCATCATGGGAATTTGTGTTGTGTTAACCTTACAGCCTACCTGTCCCATATATCAACTCTAATTGTGCTGTTACCTCAGATAACATATTTAGCTCCTAGATATTCTGACTATATCATCTATAAGACAGGATAAGTGGGCCCTAATATAGCATGCAGTTCTTTTCTAAAATACTTTGAAATTCTGGGAATGCCGGGTTTATAGCACATGCTCCAGTGAGCCTGTTAAGATTACTCATGATGACTCTAGGCTATGTTTGGATCCCTTTCTGAAGTGAATAAACAGATGGCCAGCAGTGACTAAAATTGAAAGTAGATTTTAAAATGCTGAGAATCAATTACTTTAATACTCTCCAAGCTTTCCTTCAAAAAATGACTGGACAATGTTTCTAAGAAACATAGTCCTTCTGGAATGACTTCAGCTCAAGGAGAGCAGATGTACTGTAATACTCTGAGACATGAATGCAAAGTGAAGTGAAAACGGAATTACTGGTTTCACATCCTTATCACAGAAGTCTTGAGGCATAATTAATCGATGATGATTGCTTCAGAAATATTCTGAGCTAAGACTCCACCAAAAAAAGAGAAGTATTTTTCTCATTAACTTTATAATAGCACATATTATTCACAAGAAATTCATAGAAATGGGCATGCTATGTCTTGGAAAAGTGACCCATTTAGTAGTATGCTTGAGCCAAAAACAGCAAAATGGTGGGAAAGGCAGTTTCAGGATTCTAAATCTTAGAAACTATGCCAGTAGAATTTTCTAAAGGGGAAAAAATGACAGTGAATCACCCAATCCAGCTGGGAGAATGCAGCTGTGAGACTGTTGAAGGAAATGATAAAGCAGAAGGCAAGCTCATAAAATTTACATACCACCAAGCTGAGAGCAGTATTAGCATACTGGATGACAAAGTTAGCATTTAGAATGATTCTGGCAAGTTAGAGACTTGGGTCTAAAAAAAAAGAAAAGAAAGGAAAAGGAAAGAGAAGAGAGAAAAGAGAAAAGAAAAGAAAAGAAAAGAAAAGAAAAGAAAAGAAAAGAAAAGAAAAGAAAAGAAAAGAAAAGAAAAGAAAAGAAAAGAAAAGAAAAGAAAATGAAAGGAAAAACAGAAAAGAAAAAGGTTTCAACAGGACAGGTCACAGATTGATATGAAGAAGCTATAGGAATAACATAGGTCTGTAGGCAGAAGTTGAACAACAATAGAACAAGGTTAACGATACACTAATAGAGAGTTTACAATCTATAGAGATTATCTCATCCAACTAGTAATTCATTTTACAGATGAAAAATAAGTCTTGCCCAGAGAGGGTGTTTCAATGGTCTGTTGCCATTTAATAAATTACACCAAAAACTAGTGAATTTTTAAAAAGCTGTTTATTTGCACACAATTCTGCAACTTGGGCAAGGTTTGGCAAGGATAGCTTGTCCTGCTCCACATGACATCAGATAGGATGATGCAACTATGATTAGAGAATCTACTTCCAAAATGGACTCACTCACAGGGGAGCAAGTTAGTGTAGTCCATATAATTGGTTAGATCAGCGAGGCTGTTGGCCAGGGATTTGGTTCTCTTCCACATGGCCTCTCCATGTGGCTAGTTTGGGCTCATGAAGAGGCCATGTGGAGAACAATTGCTCTCAGCATGGCAGTCTCAGGATAGACATATTACATGGCAGCTGGCTTCCCCCCTGAAAGCTGCTACGTCTTCTTAAGGCTTAAGTCTGTAACAAGTACAATGGCACTTCTTCTGAATTCTGTTGGTTAAAGCAGGTCTCAGGGCCAGCCAAGATTCAAGAGAAGAACACCACACAAGGGCATGAATATCAAAAGGCATGGTTCAATTTATCACAGAAACATGATTTGTACAAAGTTACTTACTGCTATTATCAATTAGAGGGAAATTTGATGCTAATATGTCTATAAAATAAAACAGAAAATAATGTAATTGTTTGTGTGGTCAACATAGAAAAAAAGGAAAATAGGCTGAAATAGTAAAATAATGGTCCCATTTTATTTTTTTAATTCATTCTATATTTAATCAATATTTAATGCATATAACACAAACACACATACATTTACTGTTTGTTTGAACCATCCAAAGAAAAAAATGTAAGTTCAGGCAACTCTTCCTCAATAATTAGAGAGATTCTATGATGCTTCTATTATTTTTTATTATTTTTTAATCTTTATTGTTAAAAGTATTACATAGGTCCTCCTTTTTCCCCCATTAACCTCTTCTAATGGTCCTATTTTAAGGAATGTGGTCAAATCTCAGTTTCACCACTTAAAAGAAACCTGGAAATTTTGGACATAGGTCAGAGGGAAGTAGTAATTATGACTGGAGGTCAGGAAAATTATGATGAAAGCTTTTTAAAAATGAAATTATATAGCCTGAAGAAAAGAAGACTGGAGAATGACTTAATAATGATCCTCAAAACCTAAGTATGAATATTCACCACTAATTCCTATTCTCTAAGAAAAAAGAAAGAGGATATCTAGCTAAATAGATCATGTAAGACTTAGATTGAAAGATATTCCTGGAATATATGATTAATTAGAAAAAGGAAACATAAAATTTTCTTTATAAAAATCCTTAAGTGAGGCAACATTTAAATATATGGAAAAGTTTTCTCTGGAAGCAAGAGTCCTCCATGATGACTCCCTCCTGTGACACTCCTAGAGAGTGGTGAAGCTCTCTATAGGTCAACTACCTATACTTCCCATCGGTATTATTAATCCTTATGCCACTGTCCTTGCACCCTATAGCCTACCTACATGTCCTAGATCAAAGGTTCCTTGAGAACAGGCATTATGTTTTAATCTCCTTATTCCAGAGTTTACAACTTGCTCTTAACAGATTATGTGCTCAATACATAAAGTATTTCTTTGCCCATGCTAACTGGTAGGATGCTAAGCACATTGATTAAATGATTGTCCATTAATTCAGTTCTACTGATTTTGTGCCAGGCACTATATGATATGCAATAACATACTGTGATGGAGCAAAACAGTGGTGTGATAGAGCAAAACATACCAGTACATAGTTTCTGCCCTAATAGCATAAGAAGATATATATCATTTTTGAAGGAAAACTATAGGATGATGTGAGAGATTAAAATAAGGGGATTACTGATCTGGGGAGATGGAATAGTGTTATAAGCACAGATTCTAGAGTTGGACTGACTGAAAGTTTCTTAACAATTTGAACACTAAGTTTTGTTATCTATAAAATGGGAATAATGGTATAGATCTCATAAAAGTGTTTCAAAATATAACCTTTGGTATAATGTCAGTGCCCTTTGGACTAATTTTTTGGTGTTTTAATTTATTTTTTGAGCAGTTCTAAATATTTGTAAGGTTTTATTTTTCATGAAGGTCTTCCTCTAAGAAGACTATTTTATTTTAGAGGTCTTCAAAAAACAAAGAGATTTTGTTTTCTTAATTTGTATAGGGTAAAACTCATTCTATTTTGCAATTACTATACAGGTTCATTAGACCCTTATAAAATCTAACATAAATTATAGTATCTTAGAGATCTTATTTTTCTTACATCTTAAAATACTTTTGCTATTTCACCATCTTCAGAACTAGTTCATCTTTACTAACCAATTATTCTCAACTGATTTTTTTAAAAAACTAAAATAAGAAAATGAAAGAATTATGAAATTACCTTAAAGAATGTGCAATAGTGAAACATATCACCACTAATATATCATTCTTCAGTTTCTTTTTTTAAAATATATTTTTATTGATTTCAGAGAGGAAGGGAGAGGAGGAGATAGGAACATGAATGAGAATCATTCATCGGCTGCCTCCTGCACATCCCTACTGGAGATTGAGCCCGCAACCCAGGCATGTGCTCTTGACCGGAATCAAACCTGGGACCCTTCTGTCCACGAGCCTATGCTCTATCCACTGTGCCAAACCGGCTAGGGCCATTCTTCAGTTTCTTATTGAACTGACCGAAATATTGAATCATCTTTTTTTTTTCATTCTCACTTGAGAATGTTTTTATTGATTTTAGAGAGAGGGAAAGAAAGAGAAAGAGAGAAAGAGAAACATCCAATAATTGACTCCCACATGCATTCTGACTGGGGATTGAACCCAAAACCTAGGTATGTGCCCTGAACATATCAAGCCCACAACCTTTTGGTGTAGGACACGACACTCCAACCAACTGAGCCACCTGGTCAGGGCTGAATCATCTTTCAATAAGGTATAAAAGATATAGGAAAAACTATTTTTAAGTCTTTTTTTAAAAGCTTTTTTTTAAAACACAGTTGAGAGATTTGAGTGTACAAGTCAAGTTCAGAAGACAAGAGAGTTCTCTTGTACACATGACAACAAGGGAAAATAACCTATCTATATATATAAAGGCCTAAGCCAGTGATGGCGAACCTATGACACCTGTGTCAGAGGTGACACGTGAACTCATTTTGGGTGACACGCATTGACAGAGACAAAAAAATTGCATAATTCAAATATTTGTCTCTCGCAACGGCCGGAGTTGGGCATCACTCAAATAATATTATTACTCACGTTATTCATGACCAATAATGCAATTCTAAAACCGGATGTAAACATGTACATCGGTGTTGCGTAGCAAAGATACATAGTGAAAACATCCAAGATACATTGTTCCAATATTGACATTAATATAAAAAGGTTAAGAATTGCACTATAAAGAGATTAATCTTTACTCATGATATTTTATTTTTACCTGAGTGACAAAATGCCCAATTCTGGCAACAGCCTCGTTATTGTCAACATGTGCCTTGGGTAAGCTTCCCATGCGTTCGGGTGCATTCAGCAAATGGAAGCATTTGATCGCCATGTTCGTTAGGAGACAGGAGTGGGAGGGTTAGAAGAAAAAGATATACAGTGCAACAGTGCTCAACGAGACATTCTGCATGTTGGATAATTGATTATAGCACCATATATTTGTTGGTTATACATACTATCTTTGAATTGTTTTGCACCAGAAGTCAGTGCAACAACACTGCAAAAAGTTAATAGGTAAGAAACCTATCAACCTTTTATAAAAAGCGCCATGATTTATATTTATTTATTTTTGCAGCCTTGTGATGGAGAATCAAAAAAATAAAAAAGCAAGATTGAATGATAAAGGAAGTGAAAGTAGCAGTAGCCGACCCTTTCAAGACATATGGACCAAGATGTACGGGATTGTCGACAGAAACAACAGATCATTGTGCATACTGTGTAATGAAACGGTAGTAAGCAGAATGTGGAATGTAAAGAGACATTTTGAAACTAATTATTGTCAGCTCTTGAAAAAAAGTATCGATGAAAGGAAGGAATACATTTCTAGGCAGCTACACCTCTATAAAAGTCAATCAAATTCCATCATTAAATTTGTAAGACGCTCTACAAATTTAACATCAGCAAGTTACTGTATTGCTCACTCCATAGCTCAGCATGGAAAAGCCCTCATGACGGAGAATTTATTAAGGAAACATTTCTAAGATGTGCACCAGCTCTATTTCACGATATGAAAAATAAAGATGATATTATTAAAAGAATTTCTGAGTTACCACTCAGTAGAAATACTATCAAAGACAGAATAATAGATCTTAACAAAAACGTACATCAATTTAAAAAAGACTTAAATAGTTGTAAATATTTTTCAATTTCTCTTGATGAAACTACTGATGTCACATCAAATGCTCGGTTGGCCATTATTACTAGATATTCTGATGGTCTCACAATGAGAGAAGAGTTGATAAAGTTAGAATCAGTGCCAATAAGTACATCAGGAAACGAAATATGTAAGGTTGTTATAAAAACATTCAGTGACCTAAACATTGATATCTCTAAAATTGTGTCAGTTATGACAGATGGGACACCAAATATGGTGGGAAAAAATGTGGGATTCCTGAAATTGTTTATGGAAGCTATTAGACATCCACTTGTACCTTTTCATTGCATTATCCATCAGGAGGTGTTGTGTGCCAAATCAGGATTCTCAGAATTGAATGATTTAATGTCAGTTGTAACAAAAATTGTGAATTTTATAGCTTCTCGACCCCTTCACAAGCGAGAATTTTCTGCACTTTTACAGGAAGTTGATTCAACCTACAGTGGACTACTGATGTTCAATAATGTAAGATGGCTGAGTCTAGGTAAAGTACTTGAGCAATTTGTGGAGAGCTTTGAAGAAATTATGGTATTTATTGAGAATAAGGATCTGGCAAACTTTCCTCAGATCAATGATCATAAGTGGGTCAGCAATTTGATGTTTTTTACAGATCTCTCTGTTCATATGAATGAACTGAACTTAAAATTACAAGGTTTTGGCAAAAGTACTGACGTTATGTTTGGATACATCAAATCTTTTGAAAGTAAACTTAAAATTTTCAAGCGAGATATTGAAACTAAAACTTACAAGTATTTTCCTCACACAAAAAAGTATTTCGAGAAGGCCACTACAACGAGTGTAATGGAGTCCATACTTATGTACCAGAATATAGTAAACTCGTTATTTGAACAGCTCAGCGAAAGATTCGACCAATTTAGAAGCCTAGAACAGACCATTAAAATAATTAAGTATCCGGATGTAGTTGCTTACAGTACTTTGGAATTAAAGGATTTCCAATGAATGCAAATTGCCGATTTAGAGATGCAACTTGCAGATTTTCAAGGTAGCATTTGGACTCATGTGTTTGTCGACTTAAGGTCGAAACTTGAAAATCTGGAACGAAATCGTTTGAATAATGAAGAAGAGTGCAACTACGAACAAGAAATTTTGAGTGCTTGGAACAGAGTACCTGACACTTTTAGCGACATAAAAAATCTAGCGATGGCTTTGCTAACAATTTTTTCATCAACATATTTTTGTGAGACTTTGTTCTCAGCATTAAATAATATTAAAACGAACAAAAGAAACCGGCTAACAAATGAAGTTAGTGGCACTTGGTTGGCCTTGAAGTGCACCAAGTATGAACCTGCAATCGAAGAATTAGCAGACAAACTTCAGCACCAAAAAAGTCACTAATTTCTAGTTTTTGTATCATTTGATTTTCATTGTTTTTATTATTATTTTTTCCTAAATGTACATTGTTTTTCTGTTTTTGTTCATTTTATACATATTTTTTGGTTGATTTTTCTTTGTTAAATGGCATTTAAATATATAAAATAAATATCAAAAATATAAATCTTTTTTTTACTATGGTTGCAAATATCAAAAAAAATTATGAATATTTCTATCTGTGACACGGCACCAGAGTTCAGTTAGGGTTTTTCAAAATTTTGACACGCCGAGCTCAAAAGGTTCACCATCACTGGCCTAAGCGACCATCTGACCAGTAGCTATGACATGCAATGACCACCAGGGGGCAGACATTCAATGCAGGAGCTGCCGAGCTACAGTGACTTGGCAGCTGTGGTTCTCAGGTGACGCACCTGGAACCAGAGAGGAGGGAACCCGATTCCAGGGTGCACCACCTGAGCACCACCCTCTCGCAATCCAGGACCCCTCGGGGGATGTCAGAGAGCCAGTTTGGGCCCGATCCCCACAGGCCAGGCCGAGGGAACCCACCGTTGCATGGATTCATGCACTGGGCCTCTAGTTAATGAATAATTACGGTTTAGGAAACACTCCCCTTGATTGTCTTGAAATCCCTGACCTAGAATGTAAAGGCTTGTAATTTTTTATTCCCCACAAGCTGGGTTGTGCTAAAAAAAAAAAAAAATATGCTTTCAATAAATGATTAATTGAGAACTCAAATCAATCCTTCATGTCAGTAAAGTGGAATGGTTAGAAGGATGAATCTTGTAATCCAATTAACCTGGGTTCTAATTTCTGCCCTGTCACTTAATTACATGTTTGAGTTAATCAATTCCTCTGAGTCTTAGTTTTATCATCTGTAAAAGAGAGACAACAACAGTATCTTCTTTACAAGACTGATATGATACTTAAATGAGATACAGAAGGTGAAATACTTTGTAGAGTGGTCAGTAAATGTTAGCCTCTATTATTTTTTCCCAGTTAACAGATATTTTTCATTAGCATAACAGTCAAATGTACAAACCCAAATGTCAACAGTATTAACACAATAGTCTCAAATGAATATTTTTTCCTAGAGGAGAATCCAGCTTTTCATTTATTGTTATGATTTATGATGGGATTACATTTGTCAAGGGAAGGAATTTAATATCTGGGGCTTGTTTTTCTCTTAATAAATCAGGGAAGAGAGTTTCTTAGGAATCATTGAAAACACTGAATCATATCTTATAAAAGCATGGGAAGAATAAAATTCCCTTTATCATGTGAAAAGGGACTAGTATTCATACCAGAGGAAAACAACGTAAAATTTGGAACTTTTCAGGATCAACTTGATATAATGTATGCAACATTATACATTACTAGAAGCCCAGTGCACGAAATTTGTGCGGGGGCGGGGGGGGGGGTTGTCCCTCAGCCCAGCCTGCACCCTCTCCAATCTGGGATTCCTCAGGGGATGTGCGACTGCCGGTTTAGGCCCAATCCCACAGGCAGTCAGACATCCCTCTCACAATCCGGGACTGCTGGCTCCCAACTGCTCACGCGCCTGCCTGATTGCCCCTAACTGCTTCTGCCTGCCAGCCTGATCACCCCTTAACCATTCCCCTGCCAGCCTGATTGATGCCTAACTGCTCCCCTGCCAGCCTAGTTGCCCCCAACTGCCCTCCCCTACAGGTCTGGTCGCCCCAAACTGCCCTTCCCTGCAGGCCTGGTCGGCCCCAACTGCCCTTCCCTGCAGTCCTGGTCCCCTCCAAATACCCTCCCCTGCAGGCCTGGTTGCCCCTAACTGCCCTCCCCTGCCAGCCTGGTTGCCCCTAACTGCCCTCACCTGCTGGCCTGATCAGCCCACAACTGTTCTCCCCTGCAGGCCATCTTGTGGCTGTGGGCGCCGCCATCTTTGAGGGCGTGACAGTCAATTATCATATTCCCTCCTTATTGGCTGTGGGTGCTGCCATCTTTGTGACGGTGTGAGGGTGAATTAGCATATTCCCTCTTTATTAGATAGGATAAGGTTACAATATTCTTTTTCATTTATACCAGCTTTTATCCATGCTTAATAAAAACAAAGCTTGTGCCCTAGCTAGTTTGGCTCAGTGGATAGATCATCGGCCTGTAGACTGAAGGATCCTGGTTCAAGGACACATGCTTGGGTTGCGGGCTCAATCCCTAGTGGGGTGTGTGCAGGAGGCAGTCAATCGATGATTCTCTCTCATCGTTGATGTTTCTATCTCTCTCTCCCTTCCTCTCTGAAATTAATAAAAATATATATATTTTTTAAAAGCTTGGGAAATAATACCATGTTTTTTCAAGACATCTGCTCACTAGGTGAGAAAAATATTAATAATTATGATAATAATAATAGCTAGCTATTAATAAGCACCATAAGTCTTTTCAGTGATTTATCTCATTGAATTAGTATACTGATACATATCACCTACTGGAAAAAGGACACACAAATGATTTTGAATCCTAAGAAGTTGATTCCAAGAATAAGAAGGGTACATGAGGAAGACATTGTGATGTGCCCCCCAGATCCCTCTTCATTGAAGGACTTGTGCTAGGTGGCAGACAGCCTTGCCCTGCGCTCACACCTTTGAGGCATTGCCTCAATCATCCTTCAGCTGTCAGCCAGCCCCTTCAGGCATTGTCTCAGAAACATGCATTGGTTGATTCTTGTATGTGCTCAGACTGGAGATAAAACCCACAATCTCAGAGTATGGGGGCAATGCACTAATCAAATGAGCTACCCTGTCAGGGCTATTTGTTTTTTATTCTTAAAAAATAACCCCAATTTTGTTGCTTATGTACTTATAGATAATCCAAGTGGTTTAAACACACACACAAACAAAATTTTTTTGAGAGGAAATAGAACCAAGTCTACTAAAACATGTATTTAAGAGAGTTTTATATTTCACTCTTCAACATGTAAAGGTAGAGATTTTTGGTCACTTGTTTTCTTCATTATTCCTTTTTTTAAAAATATATTTTATTGATTTTTTACAGAGAGAAAGGGAGAGGAATAGAGAGAGTTAGAAACATCGATAAGAGAGAAACATTGATCAGCTGCTTCCTGCACACTCCCTACTGGGTATGTGCCCACAACCAAGGTACATGCCCTTGACCAGAATCGAACCTGTGACCCTTGAGTCCGCAGACCAATGCTCTATCCACTGAGCTAAACTGGTTAGGACTCCTTTTTTATTTTTTAAGTGGGACAAGAAAATTTTGTCTCTGCCTACTCACAGTTTTCTACATGTGAGTGGGACAACACTTTGCCCCGTTAGGTTTTTTTCTAACATAGCCCGTTATAATTTTGAATTATTCTTTTTTTCAATAGTAGAGTTCTATTTCTTTTTAAAGAATTATGACTGCTAATCAAAAAACTCAATTATGCCTAGCAAAATTCCATTATCTCATATCCCAAGGGGTACCAGTGAGGTCCACCTCCCCCTACCCCCACCCCCAGCCAGGATACACAAGAACTCTTAAAACAGTTCCACATGAATGTCTGCCTCTCCCTTGTGTCCTCCATGGCTGGGAATCACCTCTTTGGAAAACACAATGCCATGCTGAATGTGCATTTTTCAGTAAATTGTGACCTGTGTTCTGGCTGGTATCTGTGCTCCACATTCAACTAACCCTTTGGCCAAATTCACACCCACATATTTTGGACATTCTTCTGGCCTAAATCTGCTCTCAGAGCATCTGTTCTGTGCAAAGGACTAATGAAAATTTAAAAATCTGTGTGCAGGTCAGCAGCCAGTCTAGTGACTACGCATCCTCCTTCTGATGCTTGATCAGCCCACAAAATGTATGAGATAACTAGATATCAGCCACATGGAGTTTATGCCTTACTGTAAATCTTAAAACTTTTATAGATGGAAAGGCAGAAAAAAAAATTAGAGAACATTTTCTTTCTTTCTGTTTCAGTTCTTGACCATTTGATAAACTCTTATGGTTTCTAATATTAAACTTTTAAAGAAAGTCTTTTCTTTAGGATGTTCTATTATAATCAATAGTCTACAAAAAGTTTAGGGTTTTTTTCCACAAGTGGAAAAAATAAGAAAAATATAATTTTATATCTCAAAATTAAGGGAAATAAAAGCTTACGTACATTTTCCTTTACCCAGAACTCTTTCTTTTCCTCTTTTTTTCTGTGTCACCTCTAGAAAAAAAATCCATAAAGGTAACCAATTCTGGGAAGTGGAACCTAACACATATTTAAGGAAAATGTATTTTTAAAATATAGTGTTGGTATAAATATATCTTGTTTTTTAATTAATGCCATGCAGAAACAGAAAACTGAAGAGTGATTACTAGACATTATTCTCAAATAAAATCTCCCAAGTTATGCTATAGAAATCTTCAGCCAAATTTCCCTCTTGTGTACAGAGTTAAATGGTCATAAAGATGACTAATAAAGTCTCACGTAGTTTTGCCAAAGGAGATAAGTTTAGGAATATAGAGAGGGAACTACTCTTTTTGCAAACGAAGGTGTAACATTTGTCTCTACCCTTCTGCTATACCAGAACCACTTGCCACCCAGGCAGGAAGGAGACAACACCTTCAGATATCCTGCAGTAGAACTCTGTGAGTTCTTTTAACCAAAACAATGAGAACCCTCTGTTCTGGCCACCTGGTGTTATAGCCATCTCTCTAAATGTCCTGTTGGTGACCTTGACTAGTTAGTTGTCCTTTCACAGCACTCTGTGCTTGAAGTAGCTACTATAATTGCTTCTGATTCTCCCTTCCAGTCTGTGCAAACAGAATTGAGTTTCCTCCCCACTGCTTCATCTCGTATACTTAGGGAGGCAAGAATAGAACCTAAGAACTGATCAATCAATGTGGCAGGGGTGACAGTGAAACTACTGTGGAATTCTTGGTTCCTAACACCTGCCAGTAAGGATAAAACTCTGTAAAAAAGCAATTTCAACTCTAATGCATCCCTAGCATTGGCCAAAGACATGGTGAAAGTAATGCTACAAAGAAAGAGAGCAAGAGCTAAAGTAAAAGAGCAAATGCTAGCCCCAAAGATATGGTTTTCAGGTCCTTACCCAGCAGAATTCTGGTGCAGCTTCAGTTTATTGCAATTCTAATGTTTTTAAAAAGTGAACCAAGGGTCTACACAAAATTTTTTTCAATGTTTGTCTTTTCCTTCAGAGTCAGACACTGGTTATTTACAGTTTAAATAGTTTTCATCTTTTTTATTTAAATTGACACCTTTCAAAGCTTAGTGAATCTGGATGGGAAGTACAACAAATGTAAACATTTGCTCATTTTTTGGGTAGCAGAGCAGAAAAGACAGCTGCTTTGCAGAAAAGTATTATCCCAGAGCACCCCCTTATGGCAAAATGCACTAAAGAAAGTGCTTCCATGGGAAAAGTAAAAAAATATTTCAAATCTTCAATATAAGGAGATAGTTCTTACTTTTCCATTCTTAAGACCTTGTCTCCATTTTTTAATGGAAATTAGAAATCATCTTGACACTCAAAAAATAGTTTCAGTTCACTTATAAGTAGACTTATTTACTACTTCCAAAATTAATTTATCTTATGCTAGAACATAGAACCCTACACTTTATTTTTTTTAAATATATTTTTATTGATTTTTTACAGAGAGGAAGGGAGAGGGATAGAGAGCCAGAAACATCGATGAGAGAGAAACATCCATCAGCTGCCTCCTGCACACTCCCCACTGGGGACGTGCCCACAACCAAGGTACATGCCCCCGACCAGAACCAAACCCGATAAGTAGACTTATTTACTACTTCCAAAATTAATTTATCTTACGCTAGAACATAGAACCCTACACTTTAGATTCATTCAACCATAGCAAACCTAAACTAACCCAGCTTTTATACTCCTGATGAGCTTAATTCCCAGATGGATTTCTTTGACCACAAGCTGGACTTTAAGTATTTTGTGAAGTGTAATTTTTCATTAAACCATTCACACTCACTAACCTCTGAACTCCTCTTGGGTGCCAACTTCATAGCCGATTTGTGTTCTGAGCATTCATATGAGCTGTTATTCACTAAACAGGATCATTGATTCCTATTGTTAAGATCATGAATGGCTACAGTTGTAAACATGGTTCTCTGGAGGGTTTTTGCTGCAGCTGGAAAGACAAGAAATGAGATAATAATTCCGACCCAAGCAGGCAAATGTTTGTAATAATTTATCATAACAGGAAGTTTTCACATAACTTCTGTTTCACATTATTTTTAACCCATTATTTAAACTTTCCAAATGTTCTGCATGTATTAAGAGTAAATTTCTGTGTTCTTGTATTAAACATTAGAAAAAGGCATTTAAATTTAAACCTATGATAGAACTTGATTTTAGAGTTTCTTTAAATGATAACCCAGAGAATAATACTGATATTGAGTTTCTACGATCTTCTTATCCTAAAGGGGCAATATAAATCCCATCATTACAGGGTTCCAAAAAGTTCAGGCCTAACTAAGAAAGTCTGAACCTTATAGAGTTAGGTGTTAAGCATGTGACCCAAACCAAGAGGTGCTGACTTGAGAAATGGGTTCACAGTTACAAGACTAATAACCAGGTCAGAGGAGGTATGGGCAAGAGAGACTATTATTAAACAAAAGGCCCAAACCAAATGTTCAAACCAGCTGTTCCCACCATAAGAGTGGGCCAGTTACTGCCAGGGTTTAGGAGTGGGCACATGCTGAGAGGTAAGTCCAAGTAAACGTTCTTAAAAAGTTCCAAGGAACAAGCCAGGTAACAAAGGTCAATATAGGTCCAGTGGGCAGGAAACATGACCTAGAGCCAGAAAAGGAGTCAGGATCGGCCCAAGGCAATCACTATAAGTGGGACTTGCCTTTTTTTGGGCTGTTGAATAGGGCTGGATAAAAGGTACAAGGTGAGACAGAAACAGAGAGACAGAGACTGGGAGATTGAGAGATTATTAAACCTTGAGTTAGAACTTTTTAAATATTCATTTCCTTCTCTTCCTCCCACCAAAAATCCCAACACTCAGAACATAAAATGTGGAATACATACTCCCTCACTTTGCCTACAAGGTCCATCATAACTTCAAATGGTTATTTAAAAGAGATGTTTGTTTGGTTTTTTTTCTTTCTAAAATCAGTCCAGTGGGTTGGTCCTGATCCACTGATCATAACCTTGGTCCTTCTCTAGAGAAACCTTGGTTGCAGGGGACTCAAGGTCTCTTCAAGTCACTTTTAACCAGTGATATATCTTTACCTCCCTCACTTGCCCCACCTTTGGTACAGAAACTGACCACACTTCAGTGAAACCAGGGCAGTAGGTAGCTGAATTGCTAATCTAATTTTATTCCTCCAAGCAATTCTTCTTATTCCAGAATTTCCTGGAAACTACCAGGAAAGTCCACTAGAGGTCACTTTACTGCCACATGCAATGGGTGAGGAATTTAAGAGCTTCAATCCCCCTAAAAAAGATTATGAAATAACAGTGTAAGAAAATATAATAGCAAATTGAAAATTATGTCTTTCCCATGCCACAGTGCACAGTGCTTCTGAAACTTTAAATATACGAGGCTGAAAGTGCTTATGGAAATAATGGAAAATTGAGAGGAAATCAGTTTATTGCTTCTCAAAAGCCACACTCACTATTTATGCCTTCATACTAGTTCAGAACCCAGAAGGACACTACAGCAGGCAGGGTTCCTAATTTAAAGATGGTACATTCAGGGGTATCAGAAGGTCCGTGAACTTCTAAAATTGTGTGCATTTTTTCTGAAGACAGAAAGATCCTCAAAAGGTTTAAGAGATTAGAGAAAGCAACTTTTTTTGAAATCTTTCTTGACACCAGAGAAAATTCAAGGAGAAATTTGGACTCAGAAACTCCAACTTCAATTATTTCAGCCAGTAAGCAACAGATCAAGGAATTGATGTTTGTGCCTCTGTTCTTTAGAAAGAGCCTGAATGACTAAACTGAAAGGCTAGGAAAACCTTAGCATTCATAACCAAACTAAATGGTACAGAATAAATGATAATTGTCAATAGTTAAACCAGAATGCAGACTGAAAAACAAAAGGAAGATAAATGAGAATGGCTCCCCAGGACCTGAAACCTAGGTTCCTAGGGACAAATGGGGATCACTGACATAGAAAAAGGGGTGGAAATGCCCAGTGTGATGCAGATTTGTTTGAAGCTGATTGACCAGCAACTTGAGAAGGGAGTCCCCACAGCCCTGCGTGAGCTCACAAAACCTAACCATCTGATGGCAGCTGCCTCCTAGGGATTTAAACTGACCAAAACGGAAAGCTTTGGATGAGCTGGAGCCTGTCATCCACGCCTATAAAGTTCTTAAGTGTGAACAGATGAGGCTACAGCAGTGGTTCTCAACCTTCTGGCCCTTTAAATACAGTTCCTCATGTTGTGACCCAACCATAAAATTATTTTCATTGCTACTTCATAACTGTAATGTTGCTACTGTTATGAATCGTAATGTAAATATCTGATATGCAGGATGGTCTTAGGCAACCCCTGTGAAAGGGTCGTTCGACCACCAAAGGGGTCTCAACCGACAGGTTGAGAACCGCTGGGCTATAGGAAAGCGAATTCAGGGAACTGATTTGTTTCTGTTCCTTTAGGGATGGAAGGTTGGGGCTTTGATATGTACTTAAACTATCTCTGGGGCATTTGGAGTTTAGGATGTTTTAGAAAATAAAGGTCTTTGTGACCATTATTTCCAACTTTTCCCATATATCGATTATACTTGACTAAATTAACAATATCTAGCAAAAATTCTGTCCACTTGAAGACGGTACTAGGTATCTTTGTACTTAACTACTCTCCCTAATCTTTTGGGAAAATGAACATATTCTCTCCTTTTGACATTGGTTCCATCAGAACTGGCTAGGCCAGTGATGGCGAACCTTTTGAGCTCGGCGTGTCAGCATTTTGAAAACCCTAACTTAACTCTGGTGCCGTGTCACATATAGAAATAGAAATTTGTTGATATTGCAACCATAGTAAAACAAAGATTTATATTTTTGATATTTATTTTATATATTTAAATGCCATTTAACAAAGAAAAATCAACCAAAAAAATGAGTTCGCGTGTCACCTCTGACACACATGTCATAGGTTCACCATCACTGGGCTAGGCTAATGAAAGAATTGGGTTTTATACTGTCTTAAAAGCAAGCAAACTGGAAATCCTAGAGTGGTATCATCTCAAACTAGAGGCATAGTCCAGTTTTGGAGCAGTTTGCCATCTGTATGGTCCTAAAGATACTAACAAGTTTTTTTAAAATTAAAAGATTAAACAGGCACCACTGCCTGCAAGCACTTGGGGGGAAATGAGCTAAATTTATACTCTCAAGCCAATAACATCCAGCACACCACACAAACAAGTAGAAACAAAACCAAGAGACTGCAAGACTGATTCCAGCTCCAAAATCAGTTTTGTGACCTCAGGTCTCGTCTTCTTTACCACAGATAGCCTCTTGATCTGACTTTCAGTGTATGACATATAATAAAAAGTGCAAGGATTTAAAGCCATCATGCACAATACAAATAGACCAAGACTTGTATCAGATCTATTGAAATTGTTCTTTCAATCACTTGCAGGACCAATAAGAAGCTACCAGAAGAATAATTCCCACTTGACATCAGGAAAAGTTACCAACAGTGGCCCTAAAACAAAAGGTCTGCTTCCTGAAACTGTGAGTTCCTTGTTGCTAGTGGTAGGACGTTATGCCAGGGGACATTGGGAGGGGAGTGAGGAAGGGAGTCAAAGATGTCCAGATAAAATACTGGCTTAGACTTTGTAAGATCTCTTCCAAACCTAAAAATTCTATGCTAGAGAATTACAGAAGAAGATATTATGTTAAAACTACGTTCTTGACCTAGATTTCTATCCTTGCTCAACTTCCCAATAAGCATCTTTCCTACACTGGTTGCACTAACTGAAGAGAAAAAAGGTCTGCATTTCCTGCTTCTTTGCAATTATCCCTAAAAATACACCGTCACAGAAGCTACAAAACTAGCTTTAAAAGCAAAAGCCACATTAATGACATAAAAAAAATTTTTTGTAACATGATTCAGATTGCTTGGTCAAAACCTTTAAGTATGTATGTGAATTCAACCTCTAGTTTATATTCTTAATGAGATACTTGCCTTTTTTTATAAGAATTCTAAGAAAAAGAAAAATATTTCTTATCAGAGTGTCTGAAGGCCTATTTATATAAGTTTTTTATAAGTTAAAATGAGCCAGAAGCCACCATACCTGAAGTAGAACCAAGGCAGAGAGCCTTCAGCTGTCTCAGTTGTGCATGGACCAGGGCATTGTCCCATAGTGGAAATATGCCTATGAATCGCTGGAGTCACACTTCCTGGATTCAGATCCTGGTGTTGCTACCTGTTAGCTCCATGACTTAAAATAAGTAACTTGATCTCTATAAGCCAGTGTATTCATCTCTAAATGGGAATAACTGTATATACTTCATGGGCTTAGTGTGAGGATTAAATGACAAAATACTCATAAAGCTGCTTGCACAGTCCCCAGGCATATAAGTGAGTGAGTGTTCATGGAATAATAGCAACCATTAACACAATGCCTCACTCCTTCTAGATAGTTTATGGATTTTAAATGTAGGCCTTTTGAAATATTGTTAAATGAAATTTTTATTATAAAAAAACAACATAGGCCCTATCCGGTTTGGCTTACTGGATAGAGCGTTAGCCTGTGGACTGAAGAGTTCCAGGTTTGATTCTGGTCAAGGGCACATGCCTGGGTTGTGGCATGAAAATGTGGAAATGACTACAAGGAATTAAAAAGAACATTAATCACCCCTAATCTGACAGATTAGAGAAAAGGCTATTTAGTATTTGGTGTATTTATTCCAAATACTTTTCCTTGCACTTTTACCTAGTTGGGGATCATATGTATACAGTTTGGTAGACTGAGGACTAGAGTGGACTGTATGGATACCACCTTGAAAACCATATTTTCCTCTTTCTAGTCTTCATTATCCTTTCTTCAGGAGTTTACTATCTACTTAGAAAGGACATATCCCTATGACCCCTGGCTTCTTAATGTGAATTTTCCATTTTCAAAAGTATCTCTCCCTAAGCCCCTGAAGAGGTACCCTCTCCTTATACAGTCTGCAACTTCTACCTTTCTCTCCAACACCCACGCTCCAGAGCTCTGGACTCAGTGAGCTCCAAAGCCTGGTCCTACAGAATTCCTCCCTGGATTGTTGTGGAGAGTGATAGTCACAGATGAAGCTTCTTCCCACAACAGTTTACTTCAATTATTTTTAACTATGCAAATTACAAAAAGCTTCACAGGTATAATGACCTGTTTTGTCTTCATATTGAACATATGACAAGCATAACTTTAATCTGAATAGTAAAGAAATTGATTGCTCCCTACTCTATAATAAGGTGCAGTGGTTGTTAGAGTTAGAAATCATCTAATCGCTAGTACTTTTAACTCTGTAGTTTTTTTCCTATAGTTATTGCTATTGCTATTTTTAGTAATAAAATATGTTGCCATAATCTAAAAGACAAACATGCAAATTGACCATACCTTCACTATGCCTTAAGCCACGCCCACCAGCCAATCAGAGCGACTATATGCAAATTAACCCAACCAAGATGGCGGCTGGCAGCCACGGAGCTGGAGCAAGCAGGAGGCTTGGTTGCACCAATGATGGAGGAAGCCAAGCTTCCCGCTTGCCGAAGCAGGCTCTGAACTCCACTCAAAGCAACAAAGTTTTAATTATAGAAGATAAATAAATCCCAGAATAAAAAAAAGAAAGAAAAAAAGGAGAGGCTGGGAGCTTCCGTCGCCAGGGGGCTTGGCCAGCCTGAAAACAGCCATCAGCCCCTCCCCCAAACTGGCCAGGCACCCCAGTGGGAACCTCCACCCTGAAGGGGGTGTGACAAGCTGCAAACACCCATCAGCCCCTCACCCAGGCTGGCCAGGCACCCCAGTGGGGACCCACACCCTGAAGGGGTTGTGACAAGCATGCAAACACCCATCAGCCCCTCACCCAGGCTGGCCAGGCACCCCAGCAGGACCCCCACCCTGATCCAGGACACCCTTCAGGGCAAACCAGCTGGGCCCCCACCAGTGCACCAGGCCTCTATCCTATATAATAAAAGGGTAATATGCAAACTGACCCTAACAACAGAATGACTGGGAATGACTGGTCACTATGACACACACTGACCACCAGGGGGCAGCTCAATTCAGGAGCTGCCCCCTGTTGGTCAGTGTGCTCCCACAGGGGGAGCTCTGCTCAGCCACAAGCCAGGCTGATGGCTGCCAGTACAGCGGTGGTGGTGGGAGCCTCTCCCGCCTCCTCAGCAGCGCTAAGGATGTCCGACTGCAGCTTAGGCCTGCTCCCCGCTGGCAAGTGGACATCCCCCGAGGGCTGCCGGGCTGCCAGAGGGATGTCTGACTGCCAGCTTAGGCCTGATCCCCCAGGGAGCGAGCCTCAGCCAGCAGGTGGACATCCTCCAAGGGGTCCCAGACTGCAAGAGGGCACAGGCCAGGCTGAGGGACCCCCGAGTGCACAAATTTTTGTGCACTGGGCCTCTAGTAATATGTTGCCATAATAAGGTATAATTACCACCATGAACAAACCATCTACCATTTATCATGTGACTAAGTAACTGCCTATGTCTGTTACTTTTTATAGATATTACCTCATTCAATTCTCAAACAACTTTGTGAGATCACCTATTTTGCAGGTAAAGAAGAAGCTGGGGCTGCGAGGGAAGCCCGGGTCCCGGATGCCAGAGGGAAGCCGGTGCTGGCAGCCGGGGGAAGGAAGGCCTACTCTTGCACGAATTTCATGCATCGGGCCTCTAGTATTCCATAATGCTCTAACAATATTTTAGATTCATGCTAGAATATTCTATCTCAGAGAGAAAGACATAAAAAACAAACAAACCTGTGTCTGGGAAGGCAGTTCTCTTTGGCAGAGTATAGTTTCTAATGGAAAAAAAAAACATAAAGTAAGGAGATACAGTGAAGGTCCTGTTCAACCAGCCAAATTAGCTAAATCAATCCTGGAGGCAGCTATCACAGCCAGCACAAGCACAGCCTCAGTAAAACAGGATGGTAATAAAATACCTCAGGTAACCAAACCCCTTGGAGAGAATGCAAGACAGTCCAGTGTGCCATCGAATGCTACTGACTGCTCTTTGGCTGAAGAATTATGGAGAGGTTCTTAGGTAAATTCTTTTTATATGACAACTACCCCTATCACTTGGTGAAATATTCCAGCCCAACGCCCATAATCTGCAGTAACAGTATAATCTGTATATTTTCTTCTGAGGGCTGAAAAGAAAGTAAAAGCTCAATTTTCCAAAATGCTCTGGGAAAAGTTGCCTTTTGATCCCTTTCTCTGCCCTTCTATGTCATCTCCTTTACATGGCTGATGGCAGTAAAAGTAGCAAATGACTTTGGTAGAACAAGCTGCTGCTGTCCGCAATTTTCAAGCCTCTCAAAATAAACAAGAAGCAAAAGAAAAATGTTTTTAATATCTACAATGTCCTATCTACAATGTCTACCTCTGGTTCCTCCTTCCTCTGTTATTTGGCTTCTCCGAAGTTTCTGACTGGTCTTAGACTCTAATAAAAAAAACTTCCATGTGACTTTTCTGACTGATAATGGCTCCAAGAGCCAGTTTGGAGAGCACAGCACACAAAACATTCATAGTACACATATGTACACACACATACACATAAGATGGCCCTCAGTGCACACATACACAAAGGATACATGCAGGAACAGCTGTACCACAAAATTAAAGTGGGGTTATGCTAAAGCATAAGCAAAAAGTTATATTTAGAGTTGAAAGGAAATATAAATGGATGCTGATAGTCAAATACATTTATGGAAGAAAATTTAATCTCGACAGGTTGACTGAATGGAGGTGTCATTCTCCTAGAACAGTTATCTATCTTTACTAAATGACTACATAGATGAAAAGTTCAAAAAGGTTGCAAGGCAGACTGATGAGATAATAATACTATTACTACCCATAGTAATATCTTAATTTGATTGTTGCTCCATGTCACATCCATTCTCTCATTAGATCCTTACCACAGTTCACAGGAAGTTGAAGATCAGACATAATTTTTGTTGTTTACATTTAATTCCTTCCCTTCTTCCTTCCTTCACAAAATATAGAGTTCCTAACATATGCTGAGTACTGTTTATCATACTAACTATTCAGCAGTGAACAAGACAGATAAAAGTTGCTCTTCTTACATTCTAGTAAGAGAGAGACAATATACAACACACATAATAAAAAACATAATATTAAAATGATGCAGTAATTTAGAAAGTATGAAGAACGAAGAACTATAGAAAAATAAATCAGGGTAATGGGACATGCTAGGGGAGGGTTGAGGGTTACAATTTTAAAATGACACTGAGGCGGTGTTATTCGAAGGCACACATCTGGGAGAAGAGGATCCAACGAGAGGGGAAGAGTCTGTTCAAAGATCCAGGGTCAGAAACTTGCCTGGTTTGTTTGAAATGCAACAAAAAGACCAGTGTGGCCCTAACTGGTTTGGCTCAGTGGATAGAGTGTCGGCCTTCGGACTGAAGGGTCCCAGGTTTGATCCTGGTCAAGGGCATGTACCTTGGTTGTGGGCACATCCCCAGTGGGGGTGTGCAGGAGGCAACTGCTAGATGTTTCTCTCTCATCGATGTTTCTAACTCTCTATCCCTCTCCCTTCCTCTCTGTAAAAACTCAATAAAATATATTTTAAAACAAACAAACAAAAACACAGTGTGATGGGAAAATGATAAGACATGAGAAACGGTAAGAGAGAAGGGGGAGCTCTAGCCAGTTTTGCTTAGTGGGTAGAGCACCAGCCTTCGGACTGAAAAGTCCTGGTTTGATTCCAGTCAAGGGCATATGCCCAGCTTGCAGGCTTGATCCGCTGGGGGGGGGGGGGGGGCGGGGGCAGGATGCATCCGATCGATGATTCTCTTTCATCACTGATGTTTCTCTCTCTCTCCCTTCCTCTCTGAAATCAATAAAAATATATTTTTACAAAGAGAGAGAGAGAAGGGGGAAAGCCAGAGCCAGATTCTTTAGGACCTTTATAAAGACTTTAGCTAGAGCAATAGGAAGTCATAACCTTCTGGCTGTTAGGATGAGAAAAGACTGTAGGGTGGCAAGAGTAAGAAGGGAAGACTAGTTAGAATGTTGTTACAATACCTAGGCAAGAAGGCAACAGCAGTTATAGCAGTGGAGATAGTAAGAAATGGATTCTGTATATTTTTAAGTAGAAGGGATTCCTTGATGTAAAATGTGGGTGGTGAGATATATTGTGGCAAGGAAGACTTTAAGTTTTTGGCCTGTGCAACTAAAAGGATAGAGATGCTATTTACTTAAATGATAAAATAATAGAGCGGGTTTGAAAAAATTGAAGGACTTGAGTTCAGTTTTGCAAATGTTAGGTTTAGATATCTAGTCAGGATCCAAGTGGAGATGTTGAATAGGCAGACATGTGAGTCAGAAGTTAAGGGAAGAAGTCTGGGTTGGAGATAAAATTTGGGAGTTTTATTACTATCATTGATTTTCAAGAAAAGAAGAGCTAATGTTGTAAGTGTTTAATGGTTAATTTATACAAATTTCCTTCCTGGGGCATTTTAGAGCTTTCATGCAAATAGATAAAAGAAAACTATATTTGCTAAAAGACATTATATGTCACCTTTTCTTTTCTTTTTCCTACTGATTGACTCATTATTTTTCTAAAGATCAGGAGCTATACATTTAATTTAAAAATTTAAGAAATAGGTATCAAGTGTCTCTTCTGCTTAGTTCTATACACACTAGTTTCCAGACCAAAGATAAAATGAAATAGATGGGGGCTATCTACTTTAAATACATTCTCTTTGCCCATAAGAGTCTCTGGTTAGCCAAAGAAAGGGAGACTCACAGGCACCACTTACAGATGGCTGAACAATGATTGTTACTGAGAGGGCCTTTGACCAGAAAGGAAGGAATCTTAAGATGACAGAGAAAAGCAGGGTGAACATCCTAGTTCTTGCACATGAAGAACTGTTAGTTTGAATTGCATATATACATCCTGAATCCACAATATGTGGTTTTCTTTATATGATGCAGTACCGTACTACACTCATCGCTGCTTTCTATTCAGCTGTCTTATTTTATTACACCCAAGAGTAACACTATAGGATTTCAATGTCCAAATGGTTTAGGAAGATGTAACTAATTATACAAACAACTATGGTTAATCACCCATACTTTCTTTATTCTACATTTTTTAAAAAGAAGTGGGTTTAAAAACATGTATGGAGCATAAAATAAAACTTAGGTACCTCAATAATCTTCCCTCATGAAAGATTACTAGTATCTTTTCGGCATGGTCAACTAAAGCTTTAAAAGTTAAAATTTCCACTCCTAATGCTTTTCCTTTCCTCTCTTTCTGCTTTTCCAGATCCCCTCTCCATGAGAAAGTGAGACAAAACTTTATTCTGCATGTTTCTCAGAGTACAAAAATTAATTTTTAGCCTTTATAAAATATATTTATCTTCCAATTAACTATTACTTTAGTACAGAAGTAAAACTTGATTTAAGGGATTATAAATATGAACAAAACTCAGTTCTTGACCTCAAGGACCTTTATAGGGCAGTAATAATCTTAAGAGAAATAATAATGATAAATTTTCTCTTTAAACCTTAGGAAGGGTTTACACAAGCAAAACTTCATTTGATCTTTAAAACATCCTTTAAAGCAGTGGTTCTCAACCTGTGGGTCGTGACCCCTTTGGCGGTTGAACGACCCTTTCACAGGGGTCGCCTAAGACCATCCTGCATATCAGATATTTACATTACGATTCATAACAGTAGCAACATTACAGTTATGAAGTAGCAACGAAAATGATTTTATGGTTGGGTCACAACATGAGGAACTGTATTTAAAGGGCCAGAAGGTTGAGAACCACTGCTTTAAAGGAAGACAGGACAGATATTATTTTTCTAACTTTACAGAGAAGATAGAGATAAACATGCAACATATTTAAGAACTAAAAATAACTAAACTGTCATACATTGTGATTATATATAGATCACATGTTATATAATTACATATGTGTATGTACCTAGATGTGTGGAGTACATGTGTGGCTAACCTCAAACATACACTCCATAGCTTATACTTGGAAAGGCATCCTGGCTTAAGAAAAATCCTACTGCCTTGCTGGTGTGGTTCAGTTGGTTGAGAATCATCTCATGCACCAAGAGGTCATCTGTTCAATTCCGGTCAGGGCACATGCCCAGGTTGCAGGCCCAAGTGGAAGGCGTGCAGGAGGCAGCCAATCGATGTTTCTATTTCTCTCCCCCCTCTCCCTTCCTCTCTCTCTAAAAAATCAATAAAAAACCTTTTTAAAAGAAAAAAAGCCACTGATCTGCCACAATGCTTAAAATTTCTTTTGAGAAATTTCCCATGCAGGTGTCTATAAGGAAGTTCCATTAGAACATAGTCTTAAATATAGAGGAATGCAAATGATTGTTACTGAGAAAATGAAAGGTTGGGTACAGTCCTAGAAAAAAAAATAATGAAAGTTTTCATGGGAGGAAAGAGAGAAAGGCCTTGACATACTGAGGTAAAGCCCTAGTCACAAGAGCCTGAGGATCCCTAAAAAATTGAGTAGGGTGGATGGAAGTGGAGAAAGTGTTAAAAGGAAAGACAAATTGATGAGCTTCACAATTTTGCTTCCACTAATGCCAAAGCTTTGGGCTCAGTTTCAGTTTCCATAAATCTGCATTGGAAATTCACCTGCAAGGTATGAGTTTCCCTCACAGATCTCCAAATAAACACTTAATGGTTCTTTAACATTCAATCAGGTTTGGTACTTCTCAACTTGCATTTACCCATCTGCCATCACCCTCATTCTTTCTTAGAATTAAAAAAGAAGTCTAATTCTACAGCCATTTCTTTCTGCTCATTTTTTCTCTCTATTTGCTTAAGGCCATATCTTGCCATCTGCTGTTTTATTTATTTTTTTGTTAATCCTCACCCAAAGATATTTTTCCATTGATTTTTGGAGAGTGGAAGGGAAGGGAAGAGAGAGAAACATCCATGTGAGAGAGACACATTGTTTGGTTACCTCCAGTTTGGGCCCTGGTCAGGGCCAGGATGGAGCCTGCAACTGAAGGTACATGCCCTTAACCAGAATCGAACTGGGACCTTTCAGTCCTCGGGCCCACACTCTATCCATTGAGCCAATCTGGCTATGGCTGCTGTTCTATTTTCAATACTACTCTCTCAAGTCCTTTCTTACATATTTGCCACAAATTTGTTCTTTGGGTAGCTCATTAAAATAAAAATGCACCATGTTGCTACACCTTAATTAAATTTTAAGTCTGAGCTGTTTATTCTTTTTACCTGCTTCCTCTATTCAATCTTTCAACTTCTCATGACATTTAAATGAAAGCTATGGGCATTTCAGTGCATAGCTTGATGCCAGGCACATAGGTACTCAAAAAATATTTGTCAAATGAATCTTTAATAACTTCCAAGTTATTACATAGGAACATTCAGGCTATTCTTAGAAGTAGTTTCCTCAAAGTTAGTAAGCTCATAAATTCATCATTTGTCTATAATTAGGATTCCTAGATATTTCTCAGATTCATGAAAGACCAGACTAGAAAATTCTGAAAGCACAAAACATAAAATGCAGCTCAAAGGACTGTCTTCAATTCATTCACTCTCTTCTCAAGATACAAGAAACAAAACTAGTTTGTATTGTACCCACTTCAAAAGTTGAATATGGCCTCAGAATTGAGGTATCAAAGTCATTAAATTTTTATCTTGTCTAGAAAACTGGTTACCTTGGAGAAAGGGCAAATTACCATTTCTCCCAATATGAAAACTGTGGAAACAAGGGAAACCCCTATACATAATTTTTACAACCCTACGTGATGCTAGAGAAGTTCTAATTTTGTTAATTCATTAAACATTGTAAGTGTATTTTTGGCCAGGACTGTACTATGAGTTGTGGAGAGGTATTCAAATGGAGCAAGTGCACAGTCCTTGCCTCCAAAGAGGTTACAATGCAGAGAGAGAACCAGGCGCAGAACTATGAACAAAAGCTGTGACTGCATAATAATGGACTAATGGGGGTGGGGGTAGGGATCTGGAAGCTCAGTTGTTACTAGGAAAGCAGTTTCCAGGAGGTGAAAGTTTTAGCCAGCTCTGAAAGAGGTTGATTGTAATGATTTGCATGAGTGAAAGTTGGAAAGCATTCTACTTAGGAGGTAAGTATCTGCCCTGATTTAGAGACGGGAAGTGCCTGAAGTGTGGGAGACCATAAGGAGACTGACTTCCTAAGGTGATTTGGAGAAAGACTGATTCTGAGGATGTCATAATAGGTAAGTTTGGGGAAGTTAGTTGTTGGAGGTGGGAAAGGAAGAAGACTTTTTGTTGTTGTTGTTGTTACTGTAAAAAGCTTAGAGTTGACGAGGTGGGTAAGAAAACAGAAAAATTACATAATAAAAATGATTTTTATGACAGCTATGAAAAAATGAGATTCCAACAGGGAGGTCATGCAGCTCAGGAAACAAGCTAAACAATCCATAATTTAGGTCTAGGTTGTTAAACCTGAAGTAAAATGGTAGCTGAGGAAATTCTCAAAGTTGAATAATATCAATAAAGATAAGGTTATATGAAAAATTCCTTATCTCTAACTTTCCCCTTTAGAACCGAGCACCTCGCCCTAGCTTACATCTTTGTACTCTCCACCTATGCCGTTACTCAGCTTGTCTTTTGTCTTCTCGTTCCCTCTTCATTTATTCAAATAATTTTAGTCCTTAAAAGACCCAGCCTAAGTGCCAGCTTTTCCTTTATGCCATTTATGATCTCAGAGAATTCTTTCTCTGACCTTCTGTCTTCTAGTCACTTTGACTACATAAAACTTATTTTCTGATTAGAATTTTTGACTATTGATGGTCTTCATTCTATTTACCTCCTTAAAATAGTTTTTAAAATTACCGTTGTAAAAATGTTAGGGAAAAAAATCACTTGTAATCTCTCCACCATTAAAATGTTAATGTACTCCTTCAAGTGTTCAAAGTGAATAATTTATGGATACATATTTTAAAATACAGTGTATACATTGTTTGCATTCTGCGTTTGGTTTTTACTTTTATAGTTATTTTAGAGACTCCAAAATCGAAACAGTTCTACTCAGCATCTTGTTACTTGCTACTACTGCCTGTTCTCTTTAACTCAGCTGCTATTCTATATCCTCTGATGACTCATGGCTTCTGCTCCCTTGTGGCTCTTGCTGCCCAGTGTACACGGCTTGCCTACTCAATGTGCTTTTAAGCCATTATTCAGTCTACCTCACCCCTCTTTCACCTTGCACTGTTTGGGTAGAGCTTTAACAAGCTCCCTACAGACTGGCCGCCTTTGGGTCTGGTGTCCATGCCAGCCCAATAAACTGTTACAAAGAGGGAAGAAGGGTCTTGTAGTAAGTACCATAACTAAATCTATGAAGGAACCTCTCAGAGGACTGGGAATGGCAGAACACAGTTGTCTTGACTTATATCCCTTCACTTAATAGTTTTTGAAAACAAGATTCTTGATGACCATGTAGTAGTCTGTCCTGTGAATGTACCAGATGTACTCAGCCATTCTCAGGGGGTGCTGAACAGTTAGGTTGTGTTTCGCACAATCCTAAATAGCATTGACATGAATAGCCTTCTAAGTTGCCTGAGTCTCAGGTAAGCACTCTTTGTTATTTCTAAAATAGAATTACTAGATCAGAGGTGGCAGACTCTTGATAGAGTTTCCCCGAAGACCTTCCATAAGGGTTTTATGACATTCAAATAAGAGCAAGGGATTTTAACCTTTATGATATGTTGCTTTCTAGAAACTACAGGAAAAACTATACTGCATGCCAGAAATACTTAATTGGAAGAAATGCTTCCTTTTAGGAGACCCTCTCATATAATGCATTTCGTACATCTTAGAGATGAAGGTGGGGGGTGGGGAGTCACAGGTAGCAGTTTATGTTTTGAGCGGGAGGAATGCTCGGGGCACAGAATTGAATCGGGAGGAATTGTTATGCAGTTAAACGTATTGAAAAAAGAATGGAAGGGGTATTAAACTATACAAATTCACTCCTTAGCCTTAATCTTTGTGTGCATAACGACATTACACGCAGTTGAATCTTCATGTACATATTTGGTGTGCTTTCAAATATAAATTGATCAGAGTCTGTTGTCATTCTGTTACGAATTCCTGAGGTTAAATATGCCAGATGTTAAATTAGCCATTTCCCCGGGATTAGACTTTTTTCTCCCCTTCCAATCTTTGTTCTTTGGGAAATAATGCTATGAATACCTCTGCGTGCTTTTTTTTCCCCCAGCACTCACCATTGAAAGATATTCCCCAAAGTGGAACTGCTGATTAAAAGATATAAACAATGTTACCGCTTGCCTTATACAGTATATCGCAAGATGTCGTGCTGCACTGACACGTTATTAACTGTGCACGTCTGTCTGCTGTTTCTTCGAGCTCCTCTCAGGAAGTCTGTCTTTTCATGTTAAACGTTCTCCACGGAGCAGCGGGGGTACAACTGGCTCGGAGCTCGGCGCAAAGCAAACGCTCGAACTGTTCATGGATTCATCCCCTTGTGTCTATCTGTTGCCTTGACTTGACTCTCTTCCAGATTTTTCTCCCTCCGTCTCTTCCTTTCCTCCTTCTTCATCTTAAATTGGCAACTTCGGGCCAGGACACTTTGGACTGAGGTGCCGCTTCCTCTCCTTTTCCACCTTATTTCTCAGGAAGCTCCGAGTCCTGGGACCGCATTCTCCCGACGGCCGCCCGAGGAAGCCAGACGCCAAGCAGCCCCCGGGGCCACCTGCGCTCACACCCCGGTACCTCGTCGGGAAGGAAACGTCGGAAACAATGTCTGCGCCGGGGAAGCCGGGCAGATTCTGAAGGTAAAGGCACTGGCCCGCATTTCTGCCGGACAGTTCGATGCCGGGCGAGCTACCCCGAGGGAGTCGCGGCGTCGTGGAACACTCTGCCTCTCGCAAGCTCGGCGAAAACACTCACTGTCCTTCCCGGCCCCGGCGCTCGCGACAGGTGCAGAGCCTGGCCGGGGCGGAAACTCTGCGGCCCGCGTAGAGCCCCCGGCGCCCGGGAAGCCCGTACCTGCGGCGTCGGAGCCCCGCGCCGTCTCCCTGAGGCTCAGGCCGCCTCCCCTCAGGCGGCCCCGGCAGCGGCCGTAGTCGCGGGGCAGAGAGCGCCCCCTCCCGCAGGACCCCCTCCCCCCCCCGCGCATTCCACAGGCGAGGGGGCGGGGCCGGCCGGGCGTCACCGATGACGTAGCCGCCGGACCCGGCCGCCGAACCCGGGTTGTATGGGGTTGGGGGGTGGGGGGTCCCGGTGGCGAGCGCCAAGATGGCCGCTCCGGCGCGGGCTGTGAGTGTGCGTGAGCGGTGCGCGCGCGCGGCTGCGCTGTCGCGGAGCGAGACCCGCTGCGGGAGCTCCCGGAGCCCGAAGGCACCTGGCGGCGTTTTCCCGCCGCGCAGGTTGCAAAGTAGGGTTTTGAGGGAGGGGGCGCCGCGGACCCACTGAGGGGAGCGCGCCGCGCGCAGCAGGTGGCGCGTTCGGCGAAATTTAGAATTGGCGCCTCTGGAAAGTTTCGGGGGGCGGGGCGCCCTGGCGGGTGTCCTGGTGGCCGGCCCCCTCCTGAGCGCCCGGAGATGCTGCGAGGAGCCGCGTCCCCTGTGACAGACACCGTGCATCCACCCCGCGCTGGGCTGCAGGGGGAGAGAAGGCGACATGGGGGGGCCTGAGGGGGTGCGCGCGGGGAAGCTGTGCCCCGACGCGGGTTCTGTAGCGTCGAGGAGCCGCGATCGCCGAGCTGATGCGGGCTGGGGCGCTTGCGGAGCTGGCCCTGTCGGGAGAGCCCCGCATCCTGGCGCCGGCTGTGTGCCGCCGAGGGATGCTAGGAGCCAAGGGTGCTTCGAAGGGCGGTTCGAGGCCTCTGTTTAGAAGGAGCGTCTTCTCCCCCCCCCCCCCCCCCCGCCTCTGCGGTTCGGGTCCCAGCGCTGCCTGCACCTGCTGCCACTTAGAGAGAGGACTTTTCCCGCCGGCCTTTGGGGAAGGAATGTGAATAGGCTAAACTCGTTTGAAGGGGCGTAAGAAACGTGTCAGCAAGAGAAGAAAAGAGATTGCTCGAGTTTAAGAGATGGTTTCTAAAGAAGAAAGTGGAAAACATGGTAATTGGTTTCAACTGCAGTTTGAGCAATTGTAAATTCTATCCTAATTGGATACCTTCTTGCAGTTTTCATTTTGGAAGTAAAAGTACATTTAGCAGGTCTTGGGAGAGTCCCTTTATCCCCAATTCCCCCTCCCCCCTTTTAAACTTTAATTGTCATTTCTTGGCAGTAACGGGGTTGTGAAATTAGCATGGAAATAGGCTTTCAGGGTCTGCACTTGAATTTATTATCTGTTAAGTAGCTGCCTGTGGGGTAAAAGTAGGGGGGTGGTAACTTTGAGCCTGGATTTCCATTTTGAGTTGTCTTTAAAACCAGCATTTGCTGTAAACAAGGAAAAAGCTCTGGCTATTCATTGTGATCCAATTCAGAAAGCCAAACATGAGTTAAGCATCTGTTTATAGAATATTTAATAATCTCAGTGAGATTCAGTCTTAAAAGAGATGAAAACTTTGTATTATTGGAACTCTAATCTTTTCATCTTAATTTAGTATCTCAGGATTTGAAAGAGATTCTAAAACGTTTTGCTCATGTAGCTTCTCTCCCCTGCCCCCACTCTTTTTTTTAGTTTGTGTATACTAGCTATTATTACTTTTGCAATGGATGGCAGATTTTTCAATCCAATATTTATCATTGTTGACTATATATTGCAATTTAGAGAACTTCTGATATGGAACAAATATTTCAATGCATACATTGTAGAAAGTTGAAATGTTTAGACCAGTGGTTCTCAACCTTGGCTGCACATTAGAATCACCTGGGAATCTTTTTAAAATCCGTGATTTCTGGGCCTCATCCTCCGGAAATTCT
>NW_005871058.1:6389074-6409111 GCF_000147115.1 Myotis lucifugus
CTAGAAATCAGGATTTTAAAAGGATTTCCAGGTGATTCTAATGTGCAGCCAAGGTTGAGAACCACTGCTCTACACACTTGAATCTTTGAATCTTATTGAGTATTACAGCATTGGTCCTCATAAAAGGACTTTCTGCTCCTTGGGTTGTTTGAGGGCTGAGTCTGATTATAATTTAATTTTATTCCTAGCACCTGACTGCTTAACATGGAAGAAACCTTGTCAGTGTTTGTTGAATTGAGTTTTTTAATAGTACAAAGATATAGAGAAAGGCAACATTTTGGCTTCTTGGTAGCAGAAAAAAAAGTGCTTTCCAGTATTCCTCCATCCTTTAATGTTAGGCAGAATAAATGTAGTTTCCAGATTCTGAAGAAGTTGTCTGGTTGAGGGAGATTAGAGAGAGGCTGGGACCACTGGTTTAGGAGTCTGATCAAGATAGGAAATGTGTGCTCAATCATTCTCTGGATTTAGTAATGGGGGACAGTTTGCCATTAGGCCCAGACTAAATAGATGACAAGTATCTAAAATATAGGATTCTACAAATACTGGTTTTCTGGCAAAGATTAAAATTACTTTAAGAAGTGCAATTGATTTTTCACAGCACCTTCAGACACCATAAAAATTTTATTTTAAAGAACTCATTTTTAATGAAGTTTTACATGCCATAAGAAAAAAAATATTTATAGTTCAAGAATATACTTGTTAGGCCAAGTCATGGATATACTGGAATGATAGAATAGAGAATCTAGGCATTTTACACAAAGTATTTTAACTCAATTTACTGGATCCATAATAGAATGTTCAATCTCTTTGTGAATGTTTTCCCCATTGTTATGAAGTTAGCAGCAGTAGACTGATGTATAAGTATGATGGTGTGACACTAATGATAAATATTTTGGAACAATATTGCCCATGAATGAAATGCTTGTAAGTAGTGATGGGTAAAGAAATCAAATAACCTGGTGACAGAACTTGCTTTCTAGGAACTTTTTCTTAGAACCTCATGAACTAGATTCAAGCTCTGTGCTTCAGGAGAGGCATGTTTGAGACATGAAGAAGGCCGGGGGCAAGAAGGGTGCACATTTATTATTTATTATTTAATGAGGAGTTTCGAACAAGATCAGGGTAATTTTTAGATTCTAGATCTCTGGAGGAAGAAAGAATAACTAGGGCCTTTCTAGGGATAAAGGAAAGGAAATGCATCATGATTGACAAGGAGCGGTACCAAAGCACATGATAGGCATAATAATATACCTAAGGGGAACAGGGAAAGTTTGAGAGCCCATTGTATTCATTTGTTCAATAATTTGTTTATTCAAAAATATTGAACCCCTTTGTACTAGTATGTACCAGGCACTATGCCCCTTAGTATTTTACAAACATTTCTTAAGAGGATAGGGGTACTATGGTGGTTTCATGAAATAAATGGAAACTTGAAAATTGCTCATAAGCCCTAGCCAGTTTGGCTCAGTGGATAGAGTGTCAGCCTGTGGACTGAAGGGTTCCAGGTTCGATTCTGGTCAGGGGCACATGCCTGGGTTGTGGGCTCGATCCCCAGTAGGAGGCATACAGGAGGCATCCAATCAATGATTCTCTTATCTATCTCTCCCTCTTCTTTCCTCTTTGAAATCAATAACAGTCTTTTTAAAAAAATAAAAATATATTTTAAAAAAGAAAAAAAATTGCTCATAAGTCATGGGTAAGGTTTACCCTAATTACTATGGATAAAGTTATTTTCATTCTTACCCAAGTACATGTAAAGATTGTGGTGGTTAGCAATTCCTAGGGCCGACTTGCTATTAAAATTGCCATTTCTTCCTATCTTTTATTATCGAAAATAATATATCTTTCTAATTTTAATAGTTTTTAGAAGATCTGCTTAGGTTATTTGGTACTGATAAAAGAAAAATGTTTTTGCTCTAGCTGGTTTGGATCAGTGGATAGAACATCGGCCTGGGGACTGAAGGGTCCCAGATTCTGGTCAGGGCACATGCCCGGGTTGTGGGCTCGATCCCCAGTGGGGGGCGTGCAGAAGGCAGCCAATCAATGTTTCTCTCTCTCCCTCTCCCTTCCTCTCTGAAATCAATAAAAATATATATTTTTTTTAAAAAGAAAAAATGTTTTCAGACTCAGTAAATACTGAAGGAATGCCCCATGTCATTGCAGCATTATTTAAAATAGTCAAGACATGGAAACAACCTAGGTATATATTTACAGATGAAGGGAGAAAGAAAATGTAACACACACACAGGCATACTATTCAGCCATTTTTATATATTTTTATATATTTTTAAATATATTTTTTAAAAAAGAAGAAAAATGTTTTGCTATAAATATTATTTGTTAAAATGAAGAGTTAACATATGCCTACTCTTTAATCTTTTGGGGAGGTCCCTCCCTCTCCCCCTCCTCCTCTTCCCATTCCTCTCTTCCTGTCTCTGAAATCAATGGAAAAAAAGAAAATTTTTAAATACTGTTTATACATATGTTTTTTTTTCTTTAATTGCAGTAGGATGTATATATTTATATAAAATATGCAGACCCATTTCCTATGAATGGATTGTGTGTGGGAGTCAACCCATTCATTTTTCTCATTGATGTTTCTCTCCCTCTTTAAAGTCAATTAAAAAACATTTTTAAAAAGTATATATTGTGCCACAATTTGAAGGCTCTTATATGCCATGTTAATTTTAGATTTATCTTGTAGTCTTTCAAGACTTTTAAACAATCCTTTAATAATTATAAAATATAATTATAAAACTATGCCTATAAGACACACTAAGAATTATATAAAATGTAAATGTTATATGATGATTATTTTGACTAAGTATGAGCTATGAAAGGGCAAAGCTTCTTAATAGAGCATGATGATGTTACTTTAGTATCTATTCAGATTTTAAAATATAAATTATTTTAAAGAATATTATTAGCCATTTCCCTTGTTCTGTGTCACTTTTCGAAGTATAATTTAGTTTGACTATTTTTTAAAATATTTTTATTTTGTTTTTTTAATCATCACCTGAGGATATTTTTTCCATTGAGTTTTAGAAAGAGTAGAAGGGAAGGAAGAAGGAAGGGGAAGAGAGAGAGAAACATCAATTGGTTGCCTCCCACCCACTCCCAACCAGGGTTGGGTATCAAACCTGCAACCCAGGTAAATGCCCTAGACTGGGAACCAAACCCTCGACCCTTTGGTGTGTGGGCCAGTGCTATAACCACTGAGTGAGCAACACTGGCCGGGGCTAAAAGCTTTTTTTTTTTTTTTAAATCCTCACCTGAAGATATGTGTATTAATTTTACAGAGAGGAAGGGGGAGGGGGGGAGAGAAAAACATGGATAGATATATGCCCTGAGGGTGTATGCCCTGACTGGGAATTAATTGAACCTGCAACCTTTTTGGTGCATGGGACAACTCCAACCAACTGAGCCACCCAGTCAGATTTTAGTTTGGCTGTTTTTATATGTTTATTCTTCATGGTAACTTCCTGACTTTTATTTTAAAATATTTTTTAAAGCAAAGAATCTGAAAATTGTGACTAATTACACTGATTAAAAGATCTAGATTACTTTTGTATGACTGATCTTTGGTTCCAACTTTCTTTTTAAAATATTTTAAAAATTGATTTGAGAAAGAGAGAGGGAGAGAGAAAGAGAATAACATCAATCGGTTGACTCCTGCACACACCCTGGCCAGGGATTGAACCCGAAACCTGGGCATGTGCCCTGACTGGGAATTGAACCAGCGACCTTTCGGTGCACAGGACAACTGAGACATGCTGACCAGGGTGACACTTTCTAAGTGTCTTCTTGAGAAACTGAGTTAGAAAGGGAGTGAGTGGTCAGCTGAAAATTATGTTGAAAATAACCAAAATTTATAGAATGTTAATTTTTGAAGTAGCTACCCTTCTAATTTTTCAAGTTCTTGTAGCTCTTGGTAATACTTCTATTTGGAGCATGATATGTATCCAAAGGGTCACTATATATAATACCAAATTTCAAAGTCACTGATACCTAATTAGGGTTGAAGAAGTATGTCTCAGTTTGCTTTTACATAAAAACTATTTTGGATATCTGAAAGCATGTAGCATGGGATAAGACACATGGTAGACTCTGGTTAAAGATAGAGAAAGTAGGATAATGACATCACAAAATAACAGGAAACTGTGCCTTAACTGACCATGAGGGAAAAATGACCACTTAGTTGAGAGTAATTTTGGCCACTAGTGATCAATGACTTCCTATTATCCACTGATTCAAGTAATGAGAACTGAAGTGAGACCTGCAATTAATACAAGTTGATTGATTGTGCCAAGAATTTATTAATCATTATGAAACAATATGGCTATAAAAAAAAACCCCTAGGATCTTCATAAATCTGTTATTTTCTTTTTATTAAAGTGATAAAAAAAAAATGTCCTCTCTGACTATAGGGAACCTACCCAACAGTTAGTGGCAGAGTAAGGATGTATATATACAGAAGCACAAGGATTCATATTTGACACCACCCAAGTCCTTTAGGAATTTAGAAGAAAAGAGATTTTTTTTAAACTAGAAATACTTTGCCCTGGCCAGGTGGCTCATTTGGTTGGAGCATTAGTAGGAGGTGTGCAGAAGGAGCTGATCGATGTTTCTAACTCTCTATCCCTCTCCCTTCCTCTCTGTAAAAAATCAATAAAATATATTTAAAAATAAATAAAAATAAATAAAAATAAAAAAGGCAACTAGAAATACTCTGTGAAGAAGTTGGATCTTGGAGGATGAATACGTTTTTAAAGGGTTCAGGTAAGGGAATGATGAAGATGAATTCAGGAAATTAGCTGGGGATGATTCTTTTTGGCTGGAATGCACAGAGGGGTAATGACAGGAGGGGTAATAAGAGAAGGCAGAAAAGATAAGTTGGAATCTGAAGAATTTTGAAAGCAAGACTGACAAATATATGACATTTTTATTGCGGTATTTGTCCCACTGCTGTTATGAAATAAGTTTAGTGAGTCGTGATCAGCATTTAAAAAAAATGAAATAGGATAGGAAATATCAGAATATACCATTCTTATAATGATTGTTTGTGAAACTTTCGTTTCCAGTGTGTGTGTGTGTGTGTGTGTGTGTGTATTTGATGTGTACACACACATTTACTGAAACCCGATGTGAATTTTCTTCGCAGATAGTGGGGTGGTGAGGGCCTGTGGCAGGGGGCAGGGGTGGGCTGGAAGGGGTCGATGGGGGGAAAAGGGGGGCATATGTAATACTTTCAACAATAAAAATTAAAAAAAATAAAATTTCTGAGTTGTAGTCAAAGTTAAAAATCACTACTTTATTGGACTGTGGGGAAGAGAGGACTTTAAGTACAAGACTTAAATGCTCAAAGTCTTTTCTGGCAGGATAATACTATGGAGGAGAGTGAAAGTTCAGATGATGGGTGACAAATTTGGAGATTACTGTTGTGCTTCAGGAATAATAATACAATAAAGTTTATAATGAGAGTAATAGCTCTGGAAATGGAAAGGAATAGGGACTTGGGGAATGTTAATCAGCCCTATATATATAGGTGACAAACTGAATGTGTGAGGGAAGAGTTAAAAAACTACAAAGACTTCTAGCCTGGGTACTTGGATGATATAATACAATATATTTAATCAGATAATATTGGAAAAGAGGCTAATTCTGTGATGGCAAGATATATAGGTAAGCTGAGTTTGAAGTGTGTCTAAGATTAATTCAGAAAGATTAGGGCTAAGGATAAAGTCTTCGAAGTGAGCTGTCTAGATCTGATTTTTGAAGTGAGTTTATTTCTACAAGAGGTTTGAAAAGCCATTAAAATAGATCAGTAATGTATTGCTACATGCATAAAGCCTAGATTGTATGTTTCAATGAGTAAATAAAAATTAATTTCAGAATTCTCACTGGGTGGTAAATATAAATAATTTTGTGCTGTTGAACTTTAATAAGTTAAAATATTTTACCTGTGATCTTACTTGCTTTTTGTGTGTAATATAGACCTTTGACCAAAAATACCATATCTAATTAGATCTTACATCTTTTTTCTCTTCCAGTCATTTTAGCTTTCTATTTTATAATTGCTTTAATGATATGCTAACTCTATATAAAATAATTTACCTTTCAACAAGTTCAATACAATTATTTTCTTAAATGTTAGAGATTTGCTAAAGGGAATTTTGAAAATAAAATGTTTGCTCAATTATATGGCATGAAAAGTTTGAATAGCTTAAATGTTTTTTTAACGAATATTTTATTGTCTTTAAGCAGTGAAGAATGACAAAAAGAAGCCTTTAGAATATTTATAACTAATCTGTCTTTAAAATAAAGATTAGCATACTTGGTTTTTTAAAAAGCCATTTTATAGCTATTCATTGGACTTTCAAGTTTGAGACATTTTTTAAATATATGAGAAAATGACAGTATAATTTTGATCTATATAGATTTCATTCATCTTGACTATTTTTATGTTGCTGTTATATGTAGGTATAAGTAATATTTTGTCATAGTCTATGTAGAGGATACAAAAATGATTTGCTATCTCGTTAAAATGAATATACTATCAAAAATCGCATATCTAGTCTGCTAGAGCCAAACAGAGTTAATAGTTTCTCAGCAGTGGATTAGCAAATGAAAAGAAGGGCTCTGAACTCTGTAGAGGAAAATAGGAAGTGTCAAGAAATACTCCCATCCCCTCCCCGCCCCCCTTTTTCCTCCAAGCTTTTAGATCTTTGTGTGATGAAGCTCCTTTGGTGATACCCTAGCGACTGTCTCTGAGTTTTTGCTCCAAGCAGCAGAGCAAACTGGAGATTTCTGGTGCCAGCAGCCTGCCTCTCTAGCTCCTGCTTTCCTCCCTGACTTTCCCTTGGGCATCCATCTCCTACTGATTTTTTTCATAAGCAGAGAGGGTAAGTGAGCCCCTACTCTAAAATATTAACCTCACGATCTATCATTACACCATTCTGGTTTCACTTCTTTGGATTTTATCTTTGAGAGAGTCCCTTTTAAAATGCAAATACCCCTGGGAGAGGTCAGATCTTAGTTCACATCTAACATCTTAATTATCAATTAGCACCTTAGTTGGGCTTAGTTCACATTTGCTGAAAAGGAGGAGCCCCTGACTAAAAGCAATAAAACTGTAAGAAATTAGCATTTATAATATTATCCTTAGTATTGTTGATGTTATTATTATTATTATTCTTGGCAGCTGAGATGTAATATTATTTAGTGCCAGAAATTGTTCTAAGTGCTTTGCTAATATAAATTTCTCTAATTCCCTCAATAACCCAGGGTATTAATATCACTGTTATTTTATAGATAAGAAAACTGAGGTATGTGGAGCATAAATAATTTGTCTAGGTCACATAGCAATTACAGCCAGGTGTTAAACGCAGGCATTTGGATTCCAGAGTGTATTCTCTAACCACTTGCTGTGATACCATTCCCCTGCTGTATTGCCTGCCAGAGAGATGGCATCTGATCAACATTTCACCTTTTTCACAATTTTGCTATTCAATAATAGGTCACTTCCTGTTGAAGGTCAGAGACCTTACCATCATCTAAATGGATATTTTTAGTAACAAAGGCAATGAGATAGGAAAATTCCTTATAACCAAGGAAATTTATTTGTAGAATATAGAGAAAGGATTAAAGAGGCTAGTGTATAATTTAAACATATGCATGGCATTATCTTTCCTACTTACAACTTATTATATAAGTAACATGTTCATTATTTTTAGATATTTGAAAATATGGATTAATTGAAAGAAAAAAATAATTTGCAGTCCCACTAACCAGAGACTATTTTTAAATATATATATATTTTTAAATATATATATATCTAAAAATATATTTTATATGAGCCTGGCCAGTGTGACTCAGTGGTTGAGCATCGACCCATGAGCCAGGAGGTCACTGTCTCTTCCCCTCCCTTCCACTCTCTCTAAAAATCAATGGAAAGAATATCCTCAGGTGAAAGTTAACAAAAAAATAAAGTAAAATAAAATAAGGCAGTGTAGTGACCTGAAATAAAATCTACTTACAAAAATTTAGAATGAAATAATTTTTCTTTAGTATAACTAAAAAGAATTTCCCTCTTCATCTCTTTAAGAAGTTGAATATTGTCCATTACTTGCCAGAAACAATTGTTTAATTAAATTATCTGTGTTCTTTATATGAGCCTTTTAAAAATAGAGGAGTGCCCTAGATTCCTCTCTTAATATCTATATTGAATCAGTTCTTTCAACCAATGTTTGTTCAGTACTGACCTATCTCTGTTCCCATCCTTGCTTCATCACTGCTGCAGCTTTAATTTCCTTTCAACATCTGGAGTAGCACCTGTCCCTCTAGATCTGCAATTCAGATCCCTCTGCAACCTACTATCTGATCATGGCATTCTCCTCTTTAGAATACTCAGTGGCTTTTTTATTGACCATAGGTCCTGGTAGCAGGGTTGGAAATGTTTGGGAATTCTTCAGTTCCCAGGTACGGGTGAGTGGGTCTAAAAGGCAAGTAAGGGATATGTGCCGGTTCCAAGGGGCCACATACTGTTGTCTCTGCTAACTTCACATAATGGGGAGAGGGCTAGAGCAGGGACCTCCTAAAATGTCAGGTCTGGGCCCTTGTTGTGTGAGTGTAAAAGCAGAGAGTGCAGCTGCTGTGTGGAGAGTAAACTTTTGGTGGCAACAGGAATCAAAGCTGGGGGACCATTTAGGAGCCTTATTGCAGTAATTCAGGTGAGGACTCATTTATGGCTTGGACCTGGGTGGTAGTAGTAGAGGTATTGAGTAGTCTTATGCTAGATAAGTTTTGAAGGTAGAGCCAACCATATTTCATGAACAATTGGTGGGGGAGAGTGAAAGAGGAGTCATTAATGACTCCAAGATTTTTAACCTCAGTACCTGGAAACATATTAGATAATGGAGCATAGTAATCACTGATGTCTTAATTTTGCCATTAGCAGTTGAGTGTTAGGAGATCTAATAAAATCCTATCTTTGGCCATATTTTTTGACATCAGGAAATTTTGAGGGAAGATAAGTAAATTTAAAACATGTGGTTGATGCCGAAACCGGTTTGGCTCAGTGGATAGAGCGTCGGCCTGTGGACTGAAGGGTCCCGGGTTCGATTCCGGTCAAGGGCATGTACCTGGGTTGCGGGCACATCCCCAGTGGGAGATGTGCAGGAGGCAGCTGATCGATGTTTCTCTCTCATCGATGTTTCTGACTCTCTATCTCTCTCCCTTCCTCTCTGTAAAAAATCAATAAAATATATTTTAAAAAAATAAAAATAAAACATGTGGTTGAAATATGTGCACATGTGAATGTTGGGACTGGTCAGTCTTAAGTCCATATTCAGGGATACCCTATTTCTAAAAGTTAAGAAATGGAGGGAGGGAGAAGGGGATGTCTCTGGTTGCTAGCTAGGAGATTTTGCAAAAAAGAGATGGAAAGAAACCAAAAATCAACTTTACCTTTGCAGTTTTCTAAGGGCCCTCCCTAGGTGGTACCCACAAGTACCTTTTAAATTCATGTTGTCTTGCTGCCCTAAAAATTAAAGCATTGATCATGCTACATACAATGTTCTGGGTGTTTTGTAACCAGGTCCCCACCTGTGACCAGAAGTTTGTGTTCAATTTATGTTAAAACAATAAAGAAAATGTTTTATGATCCCTGCTTTTAACTAGATTTCGGTTCCCTATGTTTAACTACTGTAGCAGAAGTGTTCCTGACTTTATCTGATAAAGGAACAAGTTTCAGTGTCAAAATCATATAGGTGATAGGGGGAAGAGTTTTGTTTGTTTTGTTTTATTATGTTGACTTTGTGTTGTGTTGTTTTTTAGAATAAGCTTTTAATTTCAGATAATGCTTAGTTAAGCCTACCAGAATGTAAAAGTTCATTATATTGCCATCCACTTTGTATTTTTTCTCTTTTTACTTGCTTACAAGTTCTTGCACATTCCTGAGTCTATTCAAACACAAAGGCATTCTCCCCTTCTGTCTTTCTCTCTCCCTAAGGCAAACTGTCAAAGTCTATCAGATCAGAGTATGTTTTAGAGTCTTGAATTAAAGGTCATCATTGATTTACTAATGGAAAGCCAAGTTTAAAAATGGTAATTAAGTAAAATATGAAATATGATTTATTTACATGAATAGAAGAGAATATTAAGATGCATTCACTATTGCCCTAACTGGTTTGGCTCAGTGGATAGATCGTCGGCCTGGGGACTGAATGGTCCCAGGTTCGATTCTGGTCAAGGGCATGTACCTTGGTTTCGGGCACATCCCCAGTAGGGGGTGTGCAGGAGGCAGCTGGACCATGTTTCTCTCACATATAATGGTATGTGGAGAGGTAAAATTCAGACCTAAGTTTTTCTGCTTCAAAAACCTATGCTTTTAATTATGAGTATGTTTTAGTAACTCCACATAGGGTTCTCAGAACATAGATATTAGAGATATATTTTGGTCTTGCCAGCCCCAATCTTAAGCTGCCCTCACACTATTATGTAGATAGTGGCAGAAAATTTAAAAAGACTTTAAAGCAGTGGTGCTCAACCTTCCTAATGCCGCGACCCGTTAATACAGTTCCTCATGTTGTGGTAACCCCCAACCATAAAATTATTTTCATTGCTACTTCATAACTGTAATTTTGCTACTGTTATGAATCATAATGTAAATATCTGATATGCAGGATGTATTTTCATTGTTCGCGACCCACAGGTTGAGAACCACTGTGGGAAATAAGGTGGAGAGAAGCCAGCATGCAGCAAGGGAAATGTGAGAACTGCCTATGGTATTATGACATGCCTAGAAATTGGAGCAGAAGCAGCAAATTTATAAAATTATTCTTGGAAAAATACCTTATAAAAACAGAAAAATATTGGCTTCTTATTTTATTAAAATTGACAGTGTTCTGCTTAGTTTTCAGATGCTTCAAGAATGAACAGAGACTGATTTGGATTATGTATTTCTCAGCTATTCTAAATAAATGTTAACTATGGATAAATGCAAACACATTGGACAGTTGCAACTTGCTCAAGACCATTCCATTCTCAACCCTCAGAAATGGCATTGTGTGAACTGCAATACAAGTGAGTCGATTTGGGCTTGCCTTAGCTGTTCCCATGTTGCCTGTGGAAGATATATTGAAGAACATGCTGTCAAGCACTTTCAAGAAAGCAGTCATCCTGTTGCAATAGAGGTGAATGATATGTATGTTTTTTGTTACCTTTGTGATGATTATGTTCTTAATGATAATGCAGCTGGAGACCTGAAGTTACTACGAAGTACATTAAGTGCAATTAAAAGTCAAAATTATCACTGCACCACTCGCAGGGGAAGGGTTTTACAATCTATCGGTATAAGTGGTGATTCTTATTTCTTACATGATGGTGCCCAATCTCTGCTTCAAAATGAAGATCAAATGTATACTGCTCTTTGGCACAGGAGAAGGATCCTAATGGGTAAAATTTTTCGAATTTGGTTTGAACAATCACCCGTTGGAAGAAAAAGGCAAGAAGAAAAATATCAGGAAAAAATAGAAAATAGAGAAGTGAAGAAAAGACGGCAAGAATTAGAGCATCGAGTTAAAGCAGAATTGGAAAGCATGCCTCCAAGAAAGAGTCTACGTTTGCAAGGTCTAGCTCTGTCCACCACAATAGAATTAGTTCCTGTTCAAGAACCACTACTAACCTCAGCATCACCAGCAAAAGATCAAGTAGTATCTACCTCAGAGGACGTAAGATTTAAAAAAGCCAGTGACCCCTCAATTAAACAAAGGCCAATTGTAATTCCTGGTGTAACAGGATTAAGAAATTTGGGAAATACTTGCTATATGAATTCTGTTCTTCAAGTGTTGAGTCATTTACTTATTTTTCGACAATGTTTTTTAAAACTTGATCTGAACCAATGGCTGTCTGTGACAACTAATGATAAGACAAAATCATCTTATAAGCATCCACCAATCACAGATACAGTATATCAAGTGAATGAATGCCAAGAAAAAGATATGTTCTCTGTTCACTCCAGACATCCAAGTTTATCATCCAGACTAAGTGTTGGATCATCAAAGAGTAGAAAGATGGAACTTATTCAGCCATGGAAGTCAAGTTCACAATACATTTCTCTCTGTCATGAATTGCATACTTTGTTCCAAGTCATGTGGTCTGGAAAGTGGGCCTTCGTCTCACCATTTGCTATGCTACACTCAGTGTGGAGACTAATTCCTGCTTTTCGTGGTTATGCCCAACAGGATGCTCAGGAATTTCTTTGTGAACTTTTGGATAAAATACAACATGAACTAGAGACAACTGGTACCAGGTTACCAGCTCTTATCCCCACTTCTCAAAGGAAACTTATCAAACAGGTTTTAAATGTTGTGAATAATATTTTTCATGGACAACTTCTTAGTCAGGTATGGATTTTTTAAAATATGATTTTCATTGTAGGGACTTCATAAAGTGAAGCCTAAAAGATGCATATTCTCTATCTCATACAGGAGTAGGGAACCTTTTTCTGCCAAGGGCCATTTGGATATTTATAACATCATTCACAGGCCATACAAAATTATCAACTTAAAAATTAGCCTGCTATATTTTGTCAAACATTTCATTAACTCCTAATGCCTTGGCAGGGCCAGACCAAATGATTTCTCGGGTCTTATACAGCCTGCGGGCTGGATGTTCCCCACCCCTGATCTAGTGTGTTAGAGCTAGTACTGTTTTCAAGTCAAAATAGATTACTTTCACAGATATGTATAAAGTCAGCTCATTTTTTATAGTTTCCTTCATGAATCATTGGAAGTAGTTTCATGTCCATGGTATGAAAGCTTTTTTTGTGGAGAAGGGAAATTAGGAAACAGAGCTTCTTAGGTTAACTATATTATATTTATTCTTTGAGAGGTTGAGAAAAGGGGGGAGGTTAATCTTACAGTGAACAAATTTGAAGATGCTGATGCTATTCAAGCATCAACTGCATTTCATATTGTGTGGAATGATCTATAAAGTCTATCTTCAACTATTTTCAGTGTTTTCTGGCATTAAATCCTGCTGAATTCTTCACAGAAGTTATTCTTTCCCTTTTCAGTTACTAGACATCTATCCTATGTAAGTTGTTAGAACTGCCCATATTCTTTGTGGTTCCTATATTTTGGTGAGGATTTTAATGTAGTGATGTCTGCTTTAAATGGAAGTATGACCTCATTATTTGTCATATTACTATCCTTTTTTTTTAAAATATATTTTATTGATTTTTTACAGAGAGGAAGGGAGAGAGATAGAGAGTCAGAAACATCGATGAGAGAGAAACATTCCCTTTTCAGTTACTAGACATCTATCCTATGTAAGTTGTTAGAACTGCCCATATTCTTTGTGGTTCCTATATTTTGGTGAGGATTTTAATGTAGTGATGTCTGCTTTAAATGGAAGTATGACCTCATTATTTGTCATATTACTATCCTTTGAAATTATCAGTTGGTAGGGCTTCAAGATCTATATACACTAATATACCTCTATATATAAAAATACAGTATTTTACTTGTATCATGTTTAAGGGGTTATAGGGACTTGGGGAGAGAAAATCAACTGGTGAAAGATGAAGAAGGAAAAAGAGCAAAGAACTGCAATTCTAATTATCTAAACACATTAAATTAAATGCATATAAATATATATCATATATCTATATCTATCTATCTATCTATCTATCTATCTATCTATCTATCTATCTATCTATCTAAATGTATATCTGATTAAATGAGTCCACAGTTTGTTTTTACCTAAATTCAGATTTGACTAATGCCCTTGGAGCTTTTTGAATGCTTAGTAGTTCAAGTCCACCAATGCATGGTTAGTTTACTGACAGTGCTTTGGAAGGAAAAAAAAAATAATTTCCTGAAAATAATATAAAGCAGATTATTCAGAATTATGATAGTGCATTTTCAGAAGAAAAACTTTTTTTTTAAATTGGCAGTGACTTCTCGTGAAAAGAATAAATGTTTTGACAGGAGCATTGTAATCTGAAACATTTTTATTTATAGGTTACATGTCTTGCATGTGACAACAAATCAAATACCATAGAACCTTTCTGGGATTTGTCACTGGAATTTCCCGAAAGATACCAATGCAATGGAAAAGATATGGCTTCCCAGTCATGCCTGGTTACTGAAATGTTGTCCAAATTCACAGAAACAGAAGCTTTAGAAGGGAAAATCTACATATGTGACCATTGTAACTGTAAGTAGTGACTATATTCTCCTTGCTTTTCTATGAATGAATGAAAGGAAGCTGGAAAAAATTCCTTAAATAGCAGTTATGGAAATAAACTTCCTTTGTTAGTTCATCAAAAGAAACTAGGCTGGATATTTCTACTTTATAATTGGCATTTATGAACCTTTGTGTATGTTTGCAATAATGATGATATTAAAAACATTTTTTTGATCCTGTGTCAGTTGTGGACAGAAAGGATTTATAAAATAAAAAAATTAAATTTCATATGTGAGGCAGAATAAAGTAGCAAAGGTGAATAGTAAAAGGAAAGCATGTTATTTAGTACTGAAAGAAATGTTTGCTTTAAGTCTTTTTGCTACATATAAAAACATTGATATAGATAATACATGTGTATATGTGTGGGTGTACACATACCTATGTAATAGAAAATAATATATAGCTGAACTGCTGCTATGGAGATTGGCTCCAGAAAAATAAAGATTTATTTTGAAAACGTCTACTATCTCTTTTATATAGTCATTGTTCTAATTGCTATGGCTAGAGATTAGGCACTTTTAAATGCTCACATACCTAATGGAGGAAACAGGTAAACAATTAAGATCTGCTACAGTAAGCTCTCTAATAGAGGTGGGCACAGAGAGATGAAATAGCCATTTCAGTTAAAGGGAAGCATTATCCTCCAGGGGAATAGTGTATAAAAGCATATTAAGTCTATCTTTTATTATTATTGTTGTTATTATTATTAATTATTACTGATTTTAGAGAGAGGGAGAAGGAGAGAAACATTTATCGATTGCTTCCCGCACGCACCTTAACCCACAAACTGGGTATGTGTCCTGTTGGGGAATTGAACCCACAACCTTTTGGTTTATAGGCGATGCTCCAACCAACTGAGGCACACTGGCCAGGGTTCTGTTGTGTCTTTATCTCCTCTATCAATGTGTACATGGCATGTTAGTGTTTATACTATAAATTTCCAAGAATTTTCCCTAATTGTCAGGTCTGAAAAAAAAATGATTCTAGGGCTCTAGATACTAAACTTCTAAGGTAATATAAAGGAAACATTGGATGTTCTAGCATTGAAGGAATGTCACATCAATTGGTGATTTTATAAAATGACTTATACTAGCATTGTTTTCTGAATGCTATCTAATATGAACTGTTATAGGGAACCGAAGATTTATATAGGTAGGAAAAAAATCTTGATCAAGTTTGTATGGTGAAGTTTTTTCTTTTTTTTTTCTTGGACATAAATGTGAGTGGTCCTAGAGGTTTTCCTCATCAAATCGGGGAGTAGAATGCTATTATGAATGAATGGAAAATATGGTTTTATAATACATTTTAAAATATTATAAGCACTATGTCATTCTGTTGACTTATTTACAATATTAAGTCATTTACTTGTTTACATGTCTATCCACCTTGATCAGCTCATAAGTTTTTTGTTTTTTGTTATGTTTCTTAAAGGCAGACACGTCTTTATCTCTAGCACAGTATAGTATCTGCAACACAGTAGATGTTTAAATGATAATGCATGTGTGAATTATTTTAAAACTTTACTCAGATTTTCCTTGTGTCCTTAAATTAAATTTGATTTTCATTTCTTTGATATCACAGCAAAGCGTAGAAGGTTTTCCTCAAAAACAGTTGTACTCACAGAAGCCCAAAAACAGCTTATGATATGCCACCTACCTCAGATTCTCAGACTACATCTTAAACGATTCAGGTTAGTAGTAGTAGTATCGGTTGCCTACCAATTATATACTTCTAACTTATCATTACTTATTGTGCTTCAGAACTTAATATATGATGAATTAAATTTTAATACTGTATACTTGGCTAGTAGATAACTTAGGTCTATTTTTGACTTTTAAGGGAAAAAAATTCTATCATTGTCTCTAGCCTTGACCAGTGGATGCCATATTCAATATCTAACCTGATTAGATTCCCTTATAGAATGCATTGCTGATTAGCAGACTCCTCACATTTTGGTTGGCTAAGTAATATTATTGTAAGTTTCTGCTTGTACTGTTTAGTATTCAGCATATTTTAGGTGTAAATTTTTAAATTTGTAACAGAGTATTTGGCTCAATTGCTTCATCCTTGGAAAATATTTGAACAAAGATACATCAGTTCAATTCAAAGCAGTTAAAAACAACTCTAGTCTTCAGAAATATGTTTAGTTAGGTGAATAAGTTGGCAAATCTGTTGGTTAATCAAAGCATATGCTTCCATACCTTGCAATAACCATGTTAACCTGAGAGCTACTGTTCTCTTAAGGAATGAGAAGTTACTTTATGTGCTATGATTTGAAAGCTATTGAGACCATGGTTTAATTTTTTTAACAGTTAAAGTAATATGTGTTTTTTTAAAAAAAATTTCAGACATTACAGAAGGCAAAATAGAAGCCCAAAATAAAATTACCTTTCTTTTCAGTTCTACTTCCCACTGTTAAGTTGACTCAGTTATTTCAGTCAGAAAACATCATATGAGTGCTTTTTAATTCAAGATGTTCTATATTCTTTGAAGAATAAAAAGTAGAATTCTTTTCACAAGAAGATTACAGAAAGGCATGCACAGAAATAATGGTGACGTAGAAATAGTAAATATCACAAACTATAAACAAACTGATTAATCTGAGACTTGCAGGGGAAGTTAGTTGATGTTCAAATGTTCCCAAAGCCTCTCTAATGACATAGGGGATTTGTCATTCAAGTCTCAGTTCATGTCATCTCTTTAGAGAGGACTTCCCTGACCATCCTATTTAAAAGCACCTCCACTCAAACCATCAGTATCACATCACCCTATTTGGCTTAATGTCAGAAACCACTGTTTGCAATTAACAGTTTACTTATTTCTCTTCCCCTACCAGTGGGACAAGCAATGCCCCAAAATATTAAGTGAATGAATGGGGTATAGACAGGAGGAGTAACATGAACAAAGGTGTGGAGGAAGGAACAGGGAAGGGTCTACAACAAAAGGTTTAGTGAAAAGTCAGGTGAGACTTGCCATTGTGTATACAATCAAGTAGAATGAAAACAGGAAGATTATTCATACTGCATTTCGGGTTCAGGTAATAAGGGCCAGACAGCACTGAAAAGTGAGAACATACATGAGCTTCTGTAAAGAGAATCGAAAGGATTTAAAATTTTGTTACTTAAACTGATAACTTAATTGGCTACTATAAACTGTTGTAGAACCTCCAGTTCTTCATAACTGCTCTTTAATCTGGCATTTGAAGCTCTCCTTAATACAAACCTGTTTGACTCTTATTTCCTTCCATCTTCTGCCCAAAATGTATTTGATCCTTCATGCCCTGATTTCTCTCTGATTCAGAGACCATGTTGATACTGCCTTTTCCACCACATTTATCTTTCTCCTTTATTAAAAAAGCACCATTGTATTTTCCAGTGTATAAAGTATATAGGGTAAATAAAAGACAAAAAGAGAGAATGGGATTGGGGAGAAGCACACAGGAGCGCTTTGAAGAAGCATAAGAAATGGAATATTTCTAATAGCTTACAAGTTCCCTGTGTGTGCCTCTCAGTCCTGTTCTCTTTCCCTCTCCTCAGAAGTAAACCATTATGAATTCTGGGTACATTATTATCTTCTTGTTCTTTCTCATTTTACTGTATTTCAGCAGGAAAAAAAACCTGAGTACTCAATTTATCAATAGGAATGAGTATTTTCTATTTAGATGGCTTACAAGTGTTTATTTAGCATAATTAATATAAGGTTTGGATTTTATGGTAAAGTAAAAGAGAAAATGAGAATGATAGGAATGTCTCATGTTAAGTAGGTCCCATTATTTTTGTCTGTTCTTCCATCTTTACTAAAGTTAAAGTTGCATTGGATGCAGGATCTTTTATACAGTTCCTGGGGAAGGAGTGGGATATGACTCTTAGTCCAGCAGAAAATATAATGTGGAAGCCTTACTTTAGTTCCATACCATTTTAACATTGTACTAAAAAGCATTTTCATGTTTTTTTTTCCTTTAAAAACCTGTCTATAAGCCTTTCTTCCCTCTCTTATCTGCTATTGTTTGTCTTAACCTCATGTTTTATTTAGTAACTTAATATTATCATTTTCATTGAAGTCTGCCTTTTTTCTCTGTTCCAAACCATCCTAAATGGATTAGAATCTCTTGAAAGAACTACCATATTATTACATTACTCCCCCCCCCCCCCCCATAACACTAGCTCATACTATGTACATTGATAAAAACACTGCTTGCCATGCTTCAATCCAGTACTGGGAAGTATGACCACATTGACTATCTGAACCTAGTACCTGGTTATTTTCCCTTGATTTTGTTAATACTTTTACCCTGGTTTGTTCACAGATGGTCAGGACGTAATAACCGGGAGAAGATTGGTGTTCATGTTGACTTTAAAGAAATCTTAAACATGGAGCCCTATTGCTGCAGGGAGTCCGTGAAATCCCTCAGACCAGAATGTTTTATCTATGACTTATCTGCTGTAGTAATGCACCATGGGAAAGGATTTGGCTCAGGACACTACACTGCCTACTGCTATAATTCTGAAGGAGGTATAGATGGGGAAAAGTGTTTTATCTTGGGTTAGACTTGGCAGCTGGAGTTCAGGCTCTAGCAGTTTCTAAATTGGCCACTAGATCATCTTAAACAAAGCCACTTATCTCTTGTTTTCTTTCAAGAATGTTTCTGCATTATTGCTCATAGAAAATACTGAAGGTCTGCCTCCATGGATCCTTCATAGGTGGCAAAAGTGATTGAATCTAGGTTTCATATTTTATTTCCCCTTTCCCTTCCTACTGTTAAAGGATGAGCCTCTTCTTCACGCCTATTTTCCCTCCCCTCCCCCAACACATACACCTACAAAAACACACACACACAAAAACCCCAAAATCAGAAAAGACGTGTGGACAAAAAGCCCAGTTAATTCAGGAAGGTAATTTAACACTAAAGTATCAAGAGTCAGTTGTATACTATTGGCTTTATGGTGTGATAAGCAGCAAAATCATTAACTGGTACGATTATACCAGGAATTAAAAATAGTGTCAAGTAATCAGTAACTTCAAATTACTTCTAGGATAAAGGTAGATAATTCCGGAATAACATACTGTCTAAGCTGTATTTCTCACTAAAAGAAATGAATAGGCTGGACAATTATTTTCTCTTAAAAAAGTAGCTTAATTCAACCTAGGTGTCCATTGATAGATGAATGGATAAAGATGTACATAAATAGAATATCATCCAGCCATAAAAAAGAACGAAATCTTCCCACTTACAACAACATGGATGGAGATGGTAGTATGCTAATTGAAGTCAGACAAAGAAAGACAAATACTATATGATTTCACTTAAACCTATATGGGATCTAAAAAACAAAAGGACAAAACAAACTCAGATATAGAGAACAAATCGATGGCTCCCAGATAGGAGAGGGGTTCAAGGAGAATGGGTGAAAAAGATGAGATTATGAAGTACAAATTGCCAGTTATACAAATAGCCACAGGGATGTAAAGTACAGCATAGGTCAATAATATTGTAATACCTATGGTGCCAGATAGGTACTAGATTAGGGTATCAGATTGTAAGGTATAAAAACATCACCATATTGTACACCTGAAACTACTATAATATTGTATGTCAACTATAACTGAAAAGTAAACTTAAAAAAACTTGAACTCGCTGAAACGAATGCTTCTAAATCCATGTTTTAATTTATAATAGAAATTTCTCAAGTTCCTTTATAAACAAGGTATATTTCTGTGCTTCACTCTAGGGTTCTGGGTACACTGCAATGATTCCCAAGCTAAGCATGTGCACTATGGATGAAGTAC
>NW_005871058.1:6409856-6520121 GCF_000147115.1 Myotis lucifugus
GGTGAGTGCGCATCATAGCAACCAGTCGTTCCGCCATTCGGTCTATTTGCATATTAGGGTTTTATTATATAGGATTGGCACATCATGAATTTGTACTGAAGTTCAGGTGGTATCATTTTATACATTTATCTTTGTATAGTATATATATTTTTATTGATTTCAGAGAGGGAGAGGGAAACATCAATGATGAAAGGAAATCATTGCACGTCCCCCAATGGGGATTGAGCCCCCAACCTGGGCATGTGCCCTTGACCAGAATTGAACCTGGGACCCTTCAGTCCACAGGCTGATGCTCTATCCACTGAGCCAAACCGGCTAGGGCTATACATTTATCTTTTGTAGCTATTTTCCAAACAAATTTATTCTATGGAAAATTATAGACACTTTCTTCACTAATAATCTTACCCAAAAGTCAATTCTTTCAGGCTGTTTGTATGTTGAAGTTACCTTTGCCCCTTGAAGGTAGTTAAATTACTATTTTAAACGAGAAAAGATACTTATCAATCACATTGATATTCCTGAAGCTTTGTGTATTAAAGGGATCAGAAGACATTACTGTTGTTAAAGGAACTTCCATTTTTTTTTAATTTATTTTTAATAATTGTTCTTCATTTGGCATACTCAACTATACAAATGAAAATGACAGCTTTATAAATAGTATGCTTAAATAACTTCAGTTCTGTGGACATAAAAACAATGATGGTTGGGACTTAATGATTCATCTGGCAGCAAACTGTTTTGTCCTGATTCTAATAAAGAAGTAATATAAAAAACTTGAATTTACCAAACAGTATATTGTTATACAAGTACAATTTTATTTGGTTATGAATTCATTTTATGTCTAAATATTAAATCTTTTAAAACTTTGTACTGCATATCTTGAGATTCTTCATGGAATAAAATATATGTCTTGAAGAGAAAAAAAATTACAGGGCAGAGAAGGTAAATCTTCAAAACTGGCAGCTGGGTAATATGCATCTCATTTTTCTAAGGTCTGGACTGCTCACTCTTGCTAGGATTATGTGAATACTAGGAGCTTCTCAGATATTCAGACATGGGGTCCTGACATTTAAAATTATATAATCTTGCATTTTATTAAAAACACAGTATGACTTTGTTCTTCCCTAATAATCTTACCAGATCTCTTTAAAATGCTACTGCTGCTAACTTTATTTCAGAAAGAGGAGAATCCACTAATATATGTTGATCAGCTCTTGTAAGAGTTCATTGTTAACCACTAGATCTTTTTTTTTTTTAAGCTGGTCTGCTTGCGGTTGAATTCTTAATGGAAAATATGTTAAATGCTGTTCTCCACTAGTGATCATCTAAGTATAAACTTGTGAAGGACAACCTCTATTGGCAAATTTTCCTTAAATTTCAGAGAACAAGTCATCTGGGGTAGCTTTGTGAAGTGCAATGAGACTTTATCACTGAACAGACAAATCATTTATGCCAAAAATACAACTTGAGTGTTAAATGGCTAAGGATTAAAATCATTTATTAAATACCTATGCAAATCATTACCTCAACTGTTAATGTAATTATACCTCATTAAAGACTTATGTGGTGAAGATACTGAGTATAGTCTTTATTTCAAGGATTACTTTATACAGTGGGGCATTGACTTACCAGTTTAATTCGTTCTGAGACCGAGCTCGTTAAGGAGCTCGTTAACTCAAATTACTCTATCAACTCAATGCAAAAAAATCGGCGAGAGACAGCTAGTATCTCAAAAAACTCGTTAGTCGGGACACTCGTAAGTCAAGGCCCCACTGTACTTAGATCAACTGCTATACCTTTTAACACCTAATATTAGGGGGATATTTTAAAACAACTCTGAAAGCTATGTTGTTTATAATGGTACTAGAGGCCGGGTGCACAAATTCGTGCATGGATGGGGTCCAGCTGGCCCCTTGCTGATTGGGCAGGGCCGGCCTGGGGGCTAGGGGGCATGGGTGGTTGGCTGGCCGGCCCCGCCCTGTGGTCGAACTCCTGGTCCAGGGGACAATTTGCATATTAGCCTTTTTTATAGGAAAGTTGCTTGTTTTTAGTACTTATTTCAATGTAATGTATAAGAAATAAAGTGGCTTAGCCCTTTCTAATCCCTTAAAACTAAAACCTATGGGAGGGGTGCTATGTGTGAGGTCAAGAAGTATGTGGTAACTTTTGCTCACCTAAATCAGATCTTAAAAAAGTCTATTAAAGTGAAACTAAAACCTAGACAATGCACAGAAACTTAAGATTTCCTACTGAACATCTTAATGTGGGCTTCTACATTATGCTAAATTGATCTAACAAAAACAACGTTTTGGTTGTAAAATAATTTACTAAAGGCACTATTGTTAAACATTCAAACTAATAATTGGTTACCAAGAAGGTACATCATTATAAACATGACAGAATGATTTCAAGAGATACATGGCTAGTAGATAAACAATACAGTTTTTTCTTAAGTGAAAGCTTTTCTATATACAAGGTCATATCCCTTCCAGCCATTCCAGCAGCATATAAGTGATGCTACTGCTTCCAACAGTTACCTGGGAAGGGAGCTTGGATCTCATAAATGGTTTGAGATCACTACTGCTAAAGAGATCTCACAAAGCTCCAAAATTCTTGACTCAAAAGGTCAATTCTAAAATTCAGGGGCTTGGAAATCAGGATACTTTATACTTCCCTCCAAAGCACATCAAAATAGTATGGACTCAAAACTCCAGAAGAGCTAGCTGGAGGGCCCAAACCCTGTAACATCTCCAAGCACAAACTGGTGAGCTCTGCCACTAGCACATCACAGAAAATGGAGAACTTATTCAAAGATAGCTACTGAACATTAGCACCATAGTAAACATGGCTCATATAGCTAAACTAGATTGTTTATCCCACAAGATAACATTCATTTATAGCTTGAATGCTGAAAGCGGCTTTTTAATGTATAATAAAAGATCTAAGTACAGAAGTCAGATTTCTCTTCCTATGAGAAAAACATTAAAATACAAAACAGCATCCCAGAGGCAATAAATGTTACTGTGCTAAACATACAAATTAAGGCTTTACCTTAGTACATAACTATTTTGAAAATTTGTTGAAACATTCCCCAAAATAATTTACATAAAATTCAAGCAGTTTGTTCAAGAATTGGTAGTGGGGTTCAGTTCAAGTATTATGCATCTTACATTCAACTTATGCAGTTAGCTGCTTTAATAAGTCACTATAACCTCACTTCCTGAAATATCACCCATAATGTTATAAATCTAAGCCAGTCGAGGTACAGGGTGCTAAAGAATTTGGTTCACTAATGAAAAAGACTAATAATTCAATTTAACTTTTCTAACTAGAACAAGCCCTAATCATGGAAAATTTTCCTGTTTTTGTGGTTTTAAATACATTTTTGGTTTACCAAGCAAGCTGAATACCTTTCCTAATAAATATAGCACTGGACAAAGGATCTAAATGTTATTTTACTAAATCAAGGTTTCAAGTTGTACAATATTCCTAAGTCATGTTACAAATAGATCTTTCCAATGCCAGAGAAAAAAATGAAAGATAAGGACTAATATAAGGTCCTAAAGATAAGGTCCTAAAAAAAAGGCAAAATATTCCTAAAGCTGTATATTAATTTATGAAGCTTCTCCTACTTTATACATGTATAGATCTTGTTTAGCCACTATATCAGAAAAAAAAGTTTCAGTGTAGAGGTCTAAATCCAGATAAAAAGCTCTACATTTCCCTACATTAAGTTTAGCTATTTTCTGTGCAAAATTATAACCACAGACATTGAAATGTAGCTCTTGGGTCTGAAAATGTCTTTATTTTTTAGAAAATGGATTCCAGGAAGGTTAAAAAGCAATACCAGAAGGTATGGGTGCAGAACTGGATGTAGTCATTCAAAGCATTCAAATAAGAATATGGCAATATAAATATTTGAAAAGCAACTTTTAGGTGTTCAAAACAAAATGCTTAAGTCATTCCTAACTAATTTGAACTTTATAGCATTTTCTAGACAGGAGAAAAAACGGTTAACATATGAAAGTCCTGAAAGCTTTTTCCATGGTTAATTACATTAGATGGTTTGCCTTTGATCAAATTCCTTCCCTTTTAAACACGAATAAAAGTATTATATAGGTCCACTGTTAAACAGACAACATGTTGCAAATCAATTCTGGTATAATGTATTCCAACAAGGCTTACAAAATAAAAGACGTTAATGTGGCTTTGGACTAAGGTTAATAGTCATCTCCTCTGCTGACAACTTCTTTACATGTTGGACGCAACAGTATGGTATGTTCAAACTGTGCTGTATATGATCCTTTAATGTCACATAATGGTGGATATGGATCTACAATGCCCAAGTCACACAGATTCTTCAAAGCCATCAAGTATTTACTTTCTCCCAAGCGATCCAGCCATCTCCGGCAAAAGGCAAGGGTGCCAAAGTTTTCATTGATGACATTTAACAAGTGTTTTGTTCTTGGAAGCCTAAAAGGAGAAAATCCAAGATTAATAGTTAGCTAAAAAGTTACCAAAACTCACTTCCCCATTAAGGAAAACTCAAATGGTAGCTGTGGCTTTACTTAAAGTTTTAAAAAAATTTTGTTGTTGCCTGTTTCCACATTCAAAAGCCAGGATACATAGTAGCCCATATCTAATTATAGATGGCAGCTGAATAGGAAGCCAGATGAAGGCTCTTATCATGTCTGTGCCTATGCATGTGTGAAATTCCCAATACAGACTCACCAACAGTATTCTGGTGAGAATTTCTTTTTATAGGCATCGAGCTGAAAGACCTGCCCATAAAGTAGGTGTAAATCTTTCACCCACCTACCTAAAAAGATTTTTTTTAAAGTAAATAAAAAGTTTACCAAATATAAGAAAAAAATCTAGACATACCACAAAATTATTATCTCTGAAATTATTACAATTATTAGAAACTGGACCTGAAGAAAATAGTTACCTACATCATTTTCATCTCAGTTAAAATTTTTAACAGGCCCAATCTCTGCTGCATTATGGAAATCCACAGAATTTAATATTAAGCTATAAAACTGTATATTTATCACTGTGGATATTTTTCACATTTTTAAAATAGCTGTTAAGTGGGAAGAGAAAGTCACTAGTCATACAGAAATAAGTCTCTCACCTTATTGGCACATGTCCAACATCAAAATTTTTCATGTAATGTGAACATTCCATATCATCATGAACAACGCCTTTTCCTGTGCTACCGAAGGTTTCAATGGCATATACTTCTCCTTCCTAAAAAACACATTAGAATAGGGAAACAAGAAAAATTAAGAACAAATTAAAATTAGCATATCTTAACGTCAGGCTGAGGTATTCCCTGCTTCATGGAAGAAACAACATGAAATACCATTGGCAGTCCTTATCCACCTTTCCCTGCTTTTTACCTCCTTAGCGCTTTTTTGTCTTTCTGTGTCCTCTTTTTAGAATGCAGGCTTTACATGGGCAGGGAATTTTCTTTTGTTCACTACTATATCCTTAGTGCCTACTGAAGAGACTGGCAGGCACATCCATGATGCTCAGTAAATATTCACTATGTGTTGAATGAATAATCCTTTGACATACCCAATTTTACATAACTGACTTGAGCCCTGATCTGACTAGATAAAATTTGCACACTAATGCCATGGCCGGTGTGGCTCAGTTGGTTGTGCGTCGTCCCGAGTACCAAAAGGTTGCCAGTTCGATTCCCGGTCAGGGCATATACTCAAATTGCAGATTCAATCCCCGATTGGGGTGTGTGCAGGAGTCAATCTCTCTCTCTAAAATCAATAAAAGCATATTTTTAAAAAAATTTGCATACTAATATGGCCCAATCCCTGTCAAGGTAAATATAAATGGCAAGTTAATTTTGCTCAACATACTATCACTAGCTTTGGTTTGGGAAAAAAAATCAAAATGCTTCACAAAGAACACACATACCTCCATTCTTGTTGCCTCTCCTCCTTTCACAATGGGCACTGTTTTCCCAGCATGTATTCTGTATGGCCCAATTGAATGCCCATTTAGATTACGGATTGGTTTCACTGGCATAGTAAGAAAAAAAGTTATTCAGAACTCTTGACCTTTAAGTATGAAGTTCAAGCATTTATTTACAAACAACATATGGCTCTACAAAATAACCTCACCTTAAGGTAGTTAAAATACAAAGTGGAAGACTAGTGTAATATAAAAAGATGTTTATTACAATGTTATTAATTAAAAACTAGAAGGGAGTAAGGAGAGATGGTGGAAAAAGAATAAACTATGTGATGAGGACACACGGGGGGTCCATCTAAAGAGGTATTGTTAATCAATAAAAAGTCATAAAATGCCATGTACACAATAATTACAAACATGAAAATTATATATTGTTATGGACTAAAAGGCAATGTAAAAATGAGTGTTTTGTGTTAAAATGATAGGATTTATGAAACCTTAAATTTTATTACTCTATCAACATTTCCAATGTTAAAAAAGAAAATCTTAAACAGCCCCAAGGTCCTGAGATTAATGATAGAATAAACAAACTGTGGTATAGTCACACAATGGAATGCTACTCAAAAATAAAAACAAAACACTAGGGATACACTGAACTGAATAAAACCTAAAAAAAAAATGAGCAAAGGAAGGCACAGTTATACACATACTGTGCAATGGAATGCATATGTATACACTAGAGGCCCGGTGCACGAATTTGTGCACGGAGGGGTTGGGGAGGGGAGGGACACAAGAGATTGTCTGGGGGGTGGGGGGGAGGGACCACGGGAGGTTGGCTGCTGGCCCTCAGCTGTCCTGGAAAAGGTACTGCGTCTGCCACCATCCACCCCCGGTTCCTCATCCCAGCCCGGGCCCGAAGGCACCAGCGGGGTTGGGAGAGGAGGCAACCGTCACCGGGCAGGTCACAGGAGGAACGGACGCCAGAGGCCGATGCCACCCTCGGTGCCCTGCCACTGTGCAGTTCCCCAACTCCCCCGCTCCTCCTTCCCTCACTGCTGCACCACCACCATGGCGGGCGGGCGGGTGGGTGGCCCTGGGGAAGGGAGAGAACGGTAGCAAGACAAACCCTTGTGTCGAGGGCTGACATTCAATAGATCACAGCGAGGGAGCTGCTTTGCTACATATGAAACCCTGACCCAAAATCAGGTCTCTACGAATGGTTTAGCACCAGGGGCCGATGGGGGCCGGCGGGGGGCACGCGGGAGGTTGGCTGTGGGAGCACACTGACCACCTGCATTGAACACCTGCCCCCTGGTGGTCAGCGAGTGTCACAGCAACTGGTGGACCAGTCATTGCGGTCATTCGGTCATAATGGTCGCTTAGGCTTTTATATATAAAGATGTGCATTTAATATTTTCAAAATTAGGCATAATTACGTAACTGTTTAGGGATACGTAACTAGATAGTAAAAGGTATAAAGAAAAGCAAATGCAAATACTTTACTACTTAACATAGTGGTTTACTAGAGGAAGGCTACTGTAATTGAGAAGGCCTATATCAGTGATGGCGAACCTATGACACATATGTCAGAGGTGACATGCGAACTCATTTTTTTGGTTGATTTTTCTTTGTTAAATGGCATTTAAATATATGAAATAAATATCAAAAATATGTCTTGCCGAAACCGGTTTGGCTCAGTGGATAGAGCGTCGGCCTGCGGACTGAGGGGTCCCAGGTTCGATTCCGGTCAAGGGCATGTACCTGGGTTGCGGGCACATCCACAGTGGGAGATGTGCAGGAAGCAGCTGATTGATGTTTCTCTCTCATCGATGTTTCTAACTCTCTATCTCTCTCCCTTCCTCTCTGTAAAAAATCAATAAAATATATTTAAAAAAAACAAAACACATTATACAAAAATATAAGTCTTTGTTTTACTATGGTTGCAAATATCAAAAAATTTCTATATGTGACCCGGCCCCAGAGGTAAGTTAGGGTTTTTCAAAATGCTGACCCGCCGAGCTCAAAAGGTTCGCCATCACTGGCCTATACAGATAGAACTAGAGGGCTAGTGCATGACACTCATGCACTGGGGGGGGGGGGTGTTCCCTCAACTCTCACAGTCCGGGAACATCTCACAGTCCCGGGACCCCTCAGGGGATGTCCGCCTGCTGGCTTAGGCCCGATTCCCCCAGTCCCCCAGGGAGTGGCCTAAGCCAGCAGGCGGACATCCCTCTCGCAATCTGGGATCCCTCACTCCTTACTACCTGCCTGCTAACTCCTTACAACCTGGCTCGCTGCTCCTTAGTGCTACTGTGGAGGCAGGAGAGGTTCCCGCCACCACTGCCATGAGCCTGGCTCAGGGCCTCTGGGAGTGCACTGACCACCAGGGGCCAGTGCGCATCATAGCGACTGGTCGTTCCACTGTTCAGTCGATTTGCATATTGGCCTCTTATTATATAGGATATTATACAAATAGTGTTGATTATAGTCCACAAAAAATGTTTAAAAATATTTAGCTGTACAGTGCTAGAATCCTTAGGATGAGCTACCTTTCTTCTAGGGCAGAATTAGGTAGCAAGGTTTTTTCCAAATCTGTAACAGTGAAACAATAACAAGTATATTACAAATTTAGGGGGTGGTACAGAAAAATGAAACTCTCAGCTCTTCAAAAAATATTCCTTTTTATATAAATAATAAGCTAAATGTATTTAAAAGTCAGCAAGTATTACTATGTCTGTAAGACCTGTCAAACTGACCCATTGGGCCAATAAAAAATACATTTAAATAAAAGAAGATTTTCTAGACCCTGCACTTTCACCATGGCTTTCATTGCCAAGTCGTTCTACAACCTCACTATTATCAGCTTGGCTGGGGAGAAGACAGATTTCAATACATTCCGAGGCAGGGCAGTGCTGATTGAGAATGTACCATCGCTCTGAGCCAGCTCAACGAGCTGCAATGCTACTTTCCCAGGCACCTGGTGGTTCTTGGCTTCCCTTGCAACCAATTTGGACATCAGGAGAACTGTCAGAATGAGATTCTAAACAATCTCAAGTATGTTTTCCCTTGGGGGTGGATTCCAGCCCACCTTTACCCTTGCCCCAAAGTGTGAGGTGAATGGTCAAAACAAGCATCCTGTCTTCACCTACCTGAAGAACAAGTTCCCCGACCCTTATGATGACCCATTTTCTCTCATGACCAATCCCAAGTTCATCATTTGGAGTCCAGTGTGCCACTCAGATATGGCCTGGAATCTTAAGAAGTTCCTTACCGGGCCGAATGGGGGAGCCCTTCTGACACTACAGCTGCACTTTCCCTTCCTTCAACATTGAGCCTGATACCAAGCGTCTCCTCAAAGTTGCCATATAGACACTGGCTGCTAAGCACACAGATCTACTCCATCCAGCCCGAGTATCTCTCCTTAGGATTCAGAGTGTCCTTGGGAGACACTGCTGGACCTAAGCTTTCCCTTGAGATCAGTCTCCATCATCGAAGAGTCTTGCCTTTCCTGTCTGCCTGTTGCCTTTTTCTCTTCCAACCTTCTGGTTGGTGATTCAACTTGGCCTCCAAGACTTGGGCAGGCTCTGGGCCTTCACAGAATGATGGCACCGCCCTAAACCTATATGGGTGCTGTCTGAGGAGTGTGAAGAGCCCGCACCAGCCTGCTAGCTGAGTCCAATAAAGGGCAGGTGTGGCAATGGCAAAAAAAAAAAAAAAGACTTTTAAACAAAAATGCATTTAAACAAAAAACCAACCTAAGATATAACAAACTTACACAGAAGAAACAGGGCACAGAGGTATCCATTTTTATTTTATCAGGGTTTGACAGTGTCAGGCTAATTCTGGAACCAACAGCTGTAAAGGTAACTTTCTAATTCTATTACCTTCCTGCTCAAAGTAAATAAGTAAAATTACCTCCCTTGATGGCCCAGCTTTGAATTATGGTTTTGGGGAATTGCTTCTGAAAGTTTAGCCTATAGCCAGCCTAGTTCTTCAACTCCCAATTTCATGATTTGTCCATACCCTTTCTGCTCTAACTAGTAAAAATGCCAGCCAAAAATGTTGTACTAGCTTAGTGGAAAAGGTAAGGAGACAGGTATTAAAGATTACAATACTGCAGTGGCTGAAAGTCAAATTGTCACCTAATACAGACCTTGAAAACAAGATCAAACAGAATTGGAAGAAGATAGAAAAGAAAGTTTTGAGAGGGACTTGAATGTACATTATTTGTTATGGCACCAATCCCAAAACTGGGGTGGAAAATAAAAATATTTGTTAAATACTAATAAATTTCAGACACTATCATAAAATTTATATCCTATATAATAAAAACCTAATATGCTAAGTGTCCGGTCATCTGTTCAACCAATCAAAGCGTAATATGCTAATGATATGCTAAGGCCGCTCAAATGCTCACTGTGACATGCACTGACCACCAGGGGGCAGACACTCTGACCAGTAGGTTAGATTGCAGCTGGAGTCCAGCTGACCGGGACTGGGCGAGACAGGCCTGACATGCCCTGGAGCCTTCCCGAGGTCCCTCCCCAGCTGGCAACCTCCCGCATCCTTCCCCGGCCCCGATTGTGCACCTGTGGGGTTCCTTGGCCTGGCCTGCACCCTCTCACAATCCGGGGATGTTGGAGAGCTGGTTTTGGCCCAATCCTGCAGGCCAGGCCGAGGAACCCCACTAGTGCACAAATTTGTGCACTGGGCCTCTAGTTTCTAAATAAACAAACAAATCATACCATTAATCCTATTACACTAAAAAACAAATAAACTTGGGTTCTTAAAAGTTTATAGGATTATCTAAGCTCAAAGATAGACCTGCCTGACCCCAAAGCATGTTTTCTTCATTCTTATACCACCTCCCATCCAAATTTTAAAAAAGAGTGTTGAGTGCTTTCTTTGGGTCAGCTGCTTCATCTTTATCGCTTGAGAATATAGAGGGAAAATGGGGAAATGACCTGCTTATGGTAGGTGTGAGTAGCCTTTATCGAGAAAGTTACCTTAATAGCTATTGGTCCCAGAATTAGCCTGTGGCTGTCAAAAACCTGTATAATATGAACCACATACTCCTCCTACCATAAGCAGGTCATTTCCCTGTGCCTTGCTTCTTCTGTGTAACTCGGTTATGTTATTTTATTTAAATGCATTTTTTGTTTTAAAGAAATTTTTTAAGAAAAATCTGTTTTTACTTAAATGTATTTTTGGTTGGTCTCAGAGGAAGAACTACTTTTGCACTTGCTAAAAACATAATATTATTATCAACAGGGTAATGCAAAGAATGCTTCATTATATGAATTTACTGAAGGGTAAGGAAGCATGACAGATGCCACTCAAAGGACTATAAAGGAGATAGGATATGGTTAAAGGAAATGTAGGAATTCTGTAAGAACGTTATTAGGACAGCTGGAACAGAAAGCTATGATGATGGTGGCTGAAGAGTGGTCATATAGATGTTGGGAGTCCAAGAAGGCTGGACTGAGGAAGAGCACAGGTGACTCTGGGACTGTGTACCTAAGGCAGTGGCTAGGAAAGAGAAGCAGGCAGAAGAAATAAAGATTAAAAGACATGCCCTGGCCCGCATTGCTCAGTGGGTAGAGTCAGCCCATACTCTGAAAGTTTGAGGGTTTGATTCCCAGTCAAAGGCACGTACCAGGGTTGCAGGTTCAGTCCCCCAACCCCTGTTGGGGTGTGTGAAAGAGGCAACCAACTTTTTTCCCTTTCTCTTTCCCTCCCCCTCCTCCCTTCCACTCTCTCTAAAAATCAATGGAAAAAATATACTTGGGTGAGAATTAAAAACAACAACAAAGATTAAAGGACACACAAGGAATAAACCGGCCTCTCAATTTTGTATTTAACTTCTCTGAGTTATGCAAAAGATAATTCCAGGGATAGTATATATTACTTCAAGACAGCACTAATTCAGTACTCACTGAGGCTATTGTGATCTGACTAGTCACAGAAAACCTAGTCTGCATTTTGGCCACCCTGGGATAAATCCCCAAGTGTCTTCTTATCAGCTACCAGAGGAGCCTGGCAACAATTCCCAGCTAACAACCACATACTCCTCCTACCATAAGCAGGTCATTTCCCCATTTTCCCTCTATATTCTCAAGCGATAAAGATGAAGCAGCTGACCCAAAGAAAGCACTCAACACTCTTTTTTAAAATTAATTTTGCAAAGCTCACACCATTTTAAATAAGATACATTTTTAAAGAACACACCTTGATATGTCTTCCCATCTATTTCGACCTCATAGGATTCCATAACTTCTTGAATGGCCTCACCAACATCACATAGACGAACATCAATTCCAGCACACTAAAGACCAAATAATGTATAGTGTTATTCAAATCGGAGAATTTTACATTAGCCTAACTTCAAAACTGCTTTGTACATTGTAACTTTCTCTATAAAAACCTTTGGTACATTATATAATTATCCACTTAAAACCCTAAGGGCAGTGGAGTAGTCTTATATAACTCAAACACCTTCAACAGTTTATAATGTGCTCAAAATATGTTGAATGAAATAGTGATTACAGTTCACATACCTTTATTCCAGTGTTAGTGGCATCTTTTACAGCTTTTAATAATGTATCATATTTGGGATTAAAAGTGACAGTAAAAGCACAGTCAATAATCCTACCTGAAAGAAAAAATTCTCATTTAAATTTACTTATCAGCTAGTTGATTTATCTATTTTATAGCACCTACTCTATTGCTTATCCTTGCTAGTTAACAGGAAAATAAAACGATGGGCTCAAATGAAAGCAGCACTCTAAGTACGCATTCATAACCAAAGGGGGGAAAAAGTAAAATTATTAAGTTATATGAAGGATTCAGGATGAAAAGATAATTTCAGTAGTAGTACATATTACTTCAAGATAGCACTAATTCAGTATCACTGAGGCAGTTATGCAAAAATATAAACAGAAACCAATCAAAGCTAGAAAAGCCTAGGGAACTAAGAAACAGCAATCCAGGCAGAGAATATGTGTAGGTCCCCAGGATGCTAACCATCATTCCAGCTTCTTCAATTTAATAAAAGCTTAGGTAAGTACTTAATTTAAGCTTTACTTTTCACCTGTTAAAGTGAGATAAAACGATACTTGCAGAAAAGCTAACAAGTATAAACGTTAGTAAACTTAAAGGTTCTAAGTAAATATTTGATGTTATATGAATAAATGTCTGAAATTATAACTGAAGAAATGTAGGATAATATTTTTCATGCCTTGATACAAAGGGTAAACTTCAATTACCTGATGGCTTTTATTATACTCCATTTAGTAGGAGGCTTTAAAGCCAATTTCAAAATCTACCTCAACACAGCTCTATTAAAAAGTGAGGCATCAAGAAGAAAATTTGGGAGTTCAGTACCTATAGCCCCGCCCCATCCAACACAGATAAGACTAATCCTTTTAGGGAGTGGGGTGAAATTATTTCTAAGAACTCACCACTTATATGTGTTCCAAAGTCTATCTTACAGATATCATCATACTGTAATACTGTTGTGTCACCAGCATTGGGAGTATAATGGGCAGCACAGTTATTGAGAGAACACCCAGTAGGAAACGCCAGGCCTGCGTTTAATCCATTCTCTTTTATTAGCTTTCGTGAACAATCTTCCAATTTTTCGCTAAAAAATAAAAACAAAATTTGTTTACTTTGACATTTTATATAAGGTATAACCTTATAAACCTTACAGTTCATCATGTTCAGAAAGTTAAATAAAACTCTCTTAAATTACTTCCTGGAAATAATCTGAGCACTTTCTGAATGTGAATAACAGTTCCCTAAAGCTATGAAAATAGTAGCGCACCTCTAAAAGATAAAATATTTAATTCCACTAGAAATCTGGAGAAATGAAATGAGAGGACTTAAGTTTCCTAGTAGGTAACATTCTTGACATAGACTAATTTAAATGCTGATTACACTTTATTTGCTCAATGTTGCATATTTTGAAATATGAATCAGAGAATTAGGTTGCCTCTTACAGCTAATTATTTCTCAACAGGAAACTGAAGAAATAATTACTTTTATTGGTTTCTTCAGTACATTGTTTTGTGTCCAAGAATTTTAATTTAATATGAACTACTAGATAGCAAACCAATAGAGTTTAGGACAAAAAATAAGAATAATGGGTGCATTTGCACATGAGTGTACGTGAATACAAAATAGGATGAGTGAAGTACAAATGCCTCTAGTGGTTTCCTCGTTACATCAACATTACAAGAATTTAGAAGATGTTTCTAGAACCTTCATTTAAAGTAGTAATGAAAAGCCAAACATTACAACTGAAAAGTCAACTCTAAAAAATAATTATTTTTCTCATGTTCTTACAAAATCATATTCCTTTTACCAGATTTCTATCATTGTCATCCCAGGCTTAATCCAGCTCATAACATATTTTCTAACTTGTCGATGTGCTTCTGCAGCTTCTCGAAAATCATTCCAAATCTCTTCACTAGCTTGATCTAATGCTTTCTTTTCTTCACTTGTAGTTCTCCAAGCAGCTGTTCGCCTTTATAGTACACATAGCATAGTATTAGTAATTTAAGAAACAGCACAATAAACATAAAAGCTGAGATAAAAATATACTAATATAAGACATTTTAGATAAAAACATTACATATTTAATTTCTTTCACTAAATATCAGCGTAACTTCTGAATACAAGTAGTCAAACACCTGTAATCAAGCCAAATCATAATAAATACTTTCCAAGAATCTTAAAAAAAAAAAAAAAAGTGAGATTGCATTCATAGTCAGAGGACTAATACCATGCCACAGAAAATAACACAAAACGAGAGAACCAGAAAAGTCAGAAGAGTCCTAGATACCAAGCAGATAGGAGAAAAAGTCATCATTCCACTCGAGGTAATATATATAAGAGGATTCAAAAGAGCACACCAAAATTTAGCATATAACGTCACCAATAGGGCAAGTACTAATACAAAGACTTGACCTGGAAATCTGCATATATATATATTCCTCAAAGCATAAAATATTATGGCTTTTGCAGGAGTTTTCTAATTGTGTGTGTGTGTGTGTGTGTACATATATATGGTAATCTTCCTTGAAGGATATGGCTCACATTTTAAAAGTGCTAGGAGTAACAGATTTTTTTTCAGAATCTGGGAATGAGGAGATCCACTGATTGCCTTTAAGCAGTACATTTTGAAAACTGTTTTCAAATGAAAATCTTTGAAAAAGTTGTTATCCTTTCACACATTCTTAAGAAATACTGAATATATAAGGCCTAGCCAGATAGCTCAGTTGGTTAGAGCACTGTCCCTACTATATGCTAAGGTTTTGAGTTCGATTTCTGGTCAGGCCACATACAAGAAACCACCAATGAATGCATAAATAGGTGGAACAACAAACTGATGTTTCTCCCCTCTCCCACTCTCTAAAATAAAATAATTTAAAAAATACTGTATAGTTCACAAACTCAGTGATCACGGAGGTATATAAATTATACTTAGTATGAAAGTGATGCTTTCAAATTATTCCTATGGCCTTAAGTTAGTGGCTGGCAAACTATGTGGCCTGCAGGTAAATCCAGCCTGGCACCTGTTTTGTAAATAATATTTAACTGCTGCTCTTGCTTGTGTGGCTCAGCTGGTTGGGTCAGTCCCACGCACTGAAGGGTTGCAGGCTTGATCCCCAGTAGGGGGCGTGCAAGAGGCAGTTAATCAATGTTTCATTCTCACATTGATGTTTCTCCCCGCCCCTCTAAAATCAATAAACATGCTCTAGGGTGAGGATAAAAAGAAAGAAAGAAAGAAATGACAGAATTAGAAATTCACTGCAATACAGTGAATAAATTACTGATAAAGGATCATCAATGAATACTAAAATAGCTAAGTGAAAGGTTGTTAAAGACAAGGATATTCCAATGGTTCCAAACTACCCCATAGATTACATGTTAACTGCAAAAAGAAAAAAGTTCTTTAAAAAAAGAAACAGGGATGATGGTCTTCATATTACCCAAGTGAGTAAATACAGATAAACTAATGAACAATCTGAAATTACATCTGATGCAACAGACTATGGTATAATATGAAGTACTTTAATGTCACTTATAATATATCCCTGTCAAATATATTTAGTATAATGCTAATGTAAGCCTTTCCAACTAATTCCAGTTTATAGAAAATACAAAAACAGAAAAAAGTTTAATGACACCACAAGGAAACAATGGGAGAAATCCCAGAACATGAGATTTTTAAAATTACCTGATCTCTTAAAAAAGCCAGTTCAATTGAAGAGATGAAGGTAGGGATTCTAATCATATGCAATGTATGAACCTTGATTGGATCCTGGTTTAGGAGGAAAAATAACTAAAAAGATGTTCCAGGGACAACAGGAAAAATATTCTAAATATCAACATTAGGTAATTATTTACATGATACTGGGAAGTTACTGTTAATATACTTGGCTGTAATAATTTAGAGAATTTCTAATTCTAGGGAGATACTTGAAGTTTCTAGAAGTAAGGACTCAAAATAAGACTTCTTTTTAAATGGCCCAGCCAAAAGAAAAAGATCAACAACAAAAAACCACATACATACACACACACAGGGCAAAATGTTAATAAGCACTTTTCAATCTGGGTATTGAGTTCACTTTCACCCTTTCTTATGGAATTCACTATAAAAGTTGAAATCAACAAAGATATTTATTCCAACAAAGATATTTATTCCATCATTTATAATAGTAAGCAACTAGAATAAAAGAAAAAAAATAGTAAGCAACTAGAAATAAAGTGTAAGTCCAATAAGAGAAAACTGGACAAATTATGATATGCACACAGATGTGCAAAATTACTCAGCCATTAGAAATACTGTTGGTTTCTTTACTAACATGAAAATAAATTTTAAAAGGAATGATATTGTGATATAAGTCTACCTTAAAAAAGAGTTCTAGGTATTTATATGAGAGCCTTTAGAGGAAGAAATATTAACAAGTTAACAGTGATTTTACTAGTAATTCACTGGCAGAATTAAGGAGACTTCTATTTTCTTCTTTTTGCTAATCTGTATTTACTAACTATTCTATAGTGGGTATGTATGGCTTGTAAAATTAACATTTTCCCCCAAAAATTGTCTACTAAATTTAGAAATAGATAAAGAATTTCAAAATAATACTTCATTCTACTTCTAGATATCCAGAATAAGAGAAAAACCAGTTCCAATTAACATACTACAATGTTCATCACAGAAATTTTCCTAATAAAATATTGAAGTCAATATAAATATTCAAAAATAGGGAAATAACTAATAAAGTTAAGCCAGATACAGAATAGAATAGCATTACAGCCATTAAAAAATTGGTTAAAAAAACTTTTAATAACACTGGAAATAAACATAGAATGTTGTATTTTTTAAAAGAGCAACAACCAGTGTAATAAAAATGGATTCAGCCCTAGCTGGTTTGGCTCCATGGATAGAGCATCGGCCTGCAGACTGAAGGGTCCCAGGTTCAAGGGCACATGCCCAGGTTGTAGGTTTGATCCCCAGCAGGAGGCAGCCGATCAATGATTCTATCACATCACTGATGTTTCTCTTTTCTCTCTCTCTCTCCCTCTTCCTTCCTCTCTGAAATCAATAAAAAATAAAAATGGATTCAGACAAAGATCATCAATGGATGCTACATGGGAGGACAACATAAGGAATGAGATATTTTCATATTCACAAATTAGTTTCCCACAAATTAGTAATTACAAGAAGAAAAAAAAGTATTGATAAACCAAAAAAACTAGATAATACCTTATCTAAGTGATATCTACTCTCAAATCAATCAGAAAAATAGTATGCATACAAATTCACCAATGAAACATTTTCTCCATTTGCCTTTTATCTTCCAAGGGAAAAATGGAATGTTATTTTATATTATATAGAGTATGTATAATTGTCATATTTCATTGACAGAACAATAAAAGTTGCAAAATGTTAAGAATCTAAGTGAAAAGTATGCGGGAGTTCTTTGTAATATTCTCACAGTATGGAATTATTCCTGTGAAGTATTAAATTATTTTAAAATAAAGCAACGTACTCAACATGGGTGGTAGTTACAGTTGAGTTCTTTGTGATAATTCAAGCAATTTACAATTAGTTTATTTAAAAACAATGAGGCAAGATATAAAAATCTATTTAATATTTTACCAAATCTATAAGAATATTTATTCTGACCTATTTGCAAATAGTCAAAACTGATTTTATGAATGTCAACAAATATTGAGAGTTATCAAAAAGCAAACATAACAATACCTTAATTTCTTTTGTATTTCTCTAGGACAGCATATAGCATTGCTTTCAATATTTAAGTATCACCCCAAGAGATATTAATCTTCACCTAAGGATAGTTTTTCCATTCAATTTTAGAGAGTGGAAGAGACAGAGAGAGAAATACTGATGTGAGAGAGACACATGGATTGGTTGCCTCCCGCATGTTCCCTAGGAATCGAGCCTGCAACCGAAGTATGTACCCTAGACCCGAAACAAACCCAAGACCCTAAGTCCGAGGGCCAATGCTCTTAACTGGCTAGGGCCAAAATCTGCTTTTCTTAACATTACTTCAAATATTCCACTAATTCACAATGTTAAAAATATTAACAATCTGTTACAACTATAAGAAACCAATGGCTTTCCTCCACTTTAGCAATAAACATCTAGAAATGGAAATAGAAATAAAAACTCCTTGTTCACATCAGTAACAATACCAGAAAACAGTCAAGAATAAATTTAACGTGCTTGCTTTGGCAGCACATATACTCAAGTTGGAAAAATACATAACCCCAGCGCAAGGATGACATACAAATTCGTGAAGTGTTCCATGTTTAAAAAATATATAATAAATTTAACAAGAATGGGACAGAACCTACTAGAAAAAAAAAATCAGAATAAGTGGGAAAATATTCCATGACACTAGATAAAGACAATGTGACATAACTGCCAATTTTCTAAAAACAAATACATAAATGTAATGCAATTCTGATGAGAATTCTAACAAGGACATTTCTCTCGGGTGTGTGTTAAGATTATATGACAAAATAGCTAAGAAAAGTATGAAAAGGAACTGTGTTTGGGTGTGTGGCAGAGAAGACAAGACTGCTTTATCAAATTATCAAAATAGTATAAAGTTTAGGAAATAAAAATAGTATTAGCACAGGAATAGACAAATAGATCAAAGGAAGAGAATAAATAATACAGAAACTGGTTCCATTATATATGAGAATATATAGTTGAGCCTTGAACAACAAGGGGTCTGGGGGGCCTGACCACCGAGCAGTAAAATAACCATGTATTGCTTAATTCAGTCTTCTGCATTTACAGATTCTAAACACCAGATCAAAAACATGTAATTCCAGCCCTGGTTGAGTAGCTCAGTTGGTTGGTTAGAGCATAGTCTTGATACACCAAGGTTGTGGGTTCAATCTCCAGTCAGAACACGTACAAAATCAACCAATGAATGCATAAATAAAATGGAACAACAAATTGATGTTTCTCTCCCCCTTCCTCTCTCTATAAAAACAAACAAACAAAAAAAAACAACAAAAAACCCACAGCCCTAACCGGTTTGGCTCAGTGGATAGAGCGTCGGCCTGCAGAGTCAAGGGTCCCAGGTTCAATTCCAGTCAGGGGCATGTACCTTGGTTGCGGGCACATACCCAGTGGGGAGTGTGCAGGAGGCAGCTGATCGATGTTTCTCTCTCATCCATGTTTCTGGCTCTCTATCCCTCTCCCTTCCTCTCTGTAAAAAATAAATAAAATATATTTTAAAAAAAACAACCCACAAAACACATAATTCCATTATGTAAGAACTAGAGGCCCGGTGCAGAGATTTGTGCACTGGCGGAGGGCGTGGCCTGTGGGGACCGACCTGCTATGGGAGCGTACTCACCACCAGGGGGCAGCTCCTGCGTTGAGCGTCTGCCCCCTAGTGGTCAGTGCACATCATAGCGGCTGGTCAACCGACCGGTCATTCTGGTCATTCCGCTGTCCAGTCACTAGGCTTTTATATAGAGAGATACATGACAAGATGGTTGTTCAATTGAATAGGATAAATTAATAAACAATTCTAAATTGAATAGGATAAATAATTCTAACACAACTGTCTATTCATTTAGAAAGAAGCATTCCAAACCTTACTTAAAAAATTCCAGATCAATTAAAAATGTAATGAAATACAAAAATAGTGAGTTTGAGAAAATCTAAGACTGCTAGGAACCCAGGAGTATAAAATATAAGCATTCTGTATTTATGTATTTAAAACTTCTGGAAGAGCAAAAGAACAAAGCCAATATGCACAATAAGCAAAAGATGCTCAAAATCATTAGCAGTCTGGGAATCATAAACTAAAGTATTAAAATATTCTTTGATTCATTAATCTCCCTCGTGGAAAACAGTCACATAGTAAAACTGCCAAAGCATAAGGAGGTGTGTGTACACACACACACACACACACACACACACACACACGCATACATAAATGAGATGTATGCAGAACGAGAGGCCCGGTGCATAAAAATTCATGCATTTGGGGGGGAGGGGAGGTTCTTCAGCCCTCCCGCAGTCCGGGACCCCTTGGGGGATGGTCCACCTGCCGGCTTAGGCCCGCTCCCCAGGGGATCTCTGGCAGTCCGGGAGCCCTCGGGAGATGTCTGACTGACAGCTTAGGCCCACTCAGCAGTCAGACATCCTTAGCACTGCCAAAGAAGCGGGAGAGGCTACCGCCACTGCTGCTGCACTCGCAGCCATCAGCCCGGCTTGTGGTTGAGTGGAGCTCCCCCTGTGGAAGCACACCGATCACCCGGGGTCAGCTCCTGCGTTGAGTGTGTCTGCCCCATGGTGGTCAGTGTGCGTCATAGTGACTGGTCATTCTGGGTCATTCAGCCATTAGGGTTAATTTGCATATTACCCTTTTATTATATAGGATGGTTTATAATAGCAAAAAATACTGGAGACAAAGTAAATGCTCACCAATTAGAAAATGGTGAAATAAAGAATGATATGTTCACACCATAGAATATTATGAAGCCATTCAAAAGAATTACAGAGCTGACTTAGAGGAACTTTATTTTTTTATTTTAAAACAATATATTTTATTGATTTTTTACAGAGAGGAAGGGAGAGAGATAGAGAGCTAGAAACATCTATGAGAGAGAAACATCGATCAGCTGCCTCCTGCACACCCCCTACTGGGGATGTGCCCGCAACCAAGGTACATGCCCTTGACCGGAATCGAACCTGGGACCCCTCAGTCCGCAGGCCGATGCTCTACCCACTGAGCCAAACCGGTCAGGGCATAGAGAAACTTTAAAGGGTAGTACTGAATGAGGAAAGTAAGGTGGAGGAAAAGTATGCCTGATTTCATTTTTGTAAACAAGCAATGACCAAAACACTCTCCTTATATAAACAGACATAGTTAACACATATATGAGCATAGAAAAATATGGAAGGCTACCTGCTAGATGCTTACATGGGTCTGGAAGGAAGGGAAGGAAGAGGGAACAAGCAAAAAAAAAAAAAAAAAAATTAAAAAGTTTTATTCAAAGATAAATGTGATCACATCCTATGTACCATGAAAATTTATGTAATTAATATAAAATTATGTGTCTGTACATTTTTTAAATAGATGCATCAAGATAGGATATTGACTGACAAATTCAATTTAAAGAAAAGATGCCTATACCATAAAATTCCCCAACTTTACAGGCTAATTCCCTATGAGTACTGGGAACAAGGAAGGCAGTAAAAATATAACATCATGCTCTTTTCTAATTAACAAAAACAAACAAACAAACAAAAACCTGCCCTGGTTCTGTGGTTAGAGCATTGGCCTGTGCACAGGAAGGTCTTGGGTTTGATTCGAGGTCAAGGGCAAGTACCTGGATTGCAGGCTTGATCCCCGCCCTCAGGGCGCCTGTGGGAGGCAACAAATCCGTGAGTCTCTCACATCAATATTTCTCTTTTTCTCTCTCTGCCCCTCCCTGTTCCCTTCCACTCTAAGAGAGAAACAAAACAACAACAAAAAACAATGCTACAGTAGAAGCTTTCTTAGCCAACTATTGCAACCACTCAATTAACCAATGCTCTTGACTCCCTCGGTAAACAGTGACTAATTCCCATTGTATTCTGAATATCAGCAGATGACAAGTTCCTATTCTGAATAGCAGCTAACACTTAATGCTTACTATGTGTCTTTTACTCTGCTAAGTGCTTTGCATATGTTATTATTCCTCACAACAACCTTATGAAGTGCCTCACTTTTTTTTTTTTTACAGATGAGGAAATAAAATTATAGACATGATAAATTACTTGCCCAAGTCAAAAAGCTAATAAGTGTTAGAGCTAGGATTCAAATGCAGATAGTTTAGCCCTAGCTTCCATATTCTTAACACATTTCATACCGCTCAGGAGTTTTCTCGTGTTTCGCGCGCCATCTGTTAAGGACCGCTCACGAGTGTTCTCGTTTTTCACGCCCATGGAAAAAGGAGCGAATCGAGATACTTACGTAAATTTTGTTTGGTCCCTCTTCATAGAGGAAAATGTTTTACGCAGTACCATACGTTAAAAAAGTACTTGGAACTTTAATTGTTTAATTGTTTTTGTAAATAAAAATGTTATAATTATTGAAAAACACCTAAAGTGCATTATGATGATTTAAATAACGTGCAGTTTGCCCAAAAACGTGCAGTCCCTGGCGTATGTCTTAGAGATTTCTATGCGATACGCAATGTGTTAACCAGTATGCATAATGCCATTATGTGTCTGCTAACCAGTGGAAACACATAACCTTTCAGAATACTTCCAAGAATTTAGGTGATTTGTTCCCAAAACTTATTTAAGTCACCTGCAGTTACTACTATAATTATGTTATTTAATTATATATATTTCATTTAAAAAATTGTTTCTATGAAAACTAAATTGACTACTCAGAAAAATCTCAATAAAGGCAAGTCATCAAAAAATACTTTTGTCAAATTAAGTAAAGAATTATAAATGGTTTCAGGAAAAAAATGTAAAGATATAGACAGGCATCAGCTCTCAGATTACTTAGTTATTCATAGAAATTAAAAGTAAAATAGACTCATAGGCAATGCATTATGGATATGACTTATGGGGGAGAAAGTGGAGTCCAATGCAAATTTATCCTAAAAATGATGAAAACCAAATATTTAAGTTAAGTTTTATCAATAAAGACGAGAGGCCCAGTGCACAGGTAGGGTCTCTAGGCCTGGCCAGCAATCAGGGACGATCAGGTTCCCTGCCTCCTGACCTCGCCGCCTGTTCCTTCCCTCACCCACTCAGCGCCCTGCCGCCACCACTGGTCACCTGCCATGTTCCGTGCCACCCCCCCAGTGGTCAGCGCATGTCATAGCGAGCAATCGAACGCCTGGTCTCCTGGTGGAACTCCCGAGGGGACAATTTGCATTTAGCCTTTTATTATATAGGATTTTTACTTTTTGTAATCCCATTTTTAACATACTTTTTTGATTAACCAAACTGCTGGTTTCAATCATTTTGGATAAGAGGGCTTCTACTGTATTTTCTCTGCAACAAATTCACAAGCTTTTATTAAGGTAGTGGAGAAAAATTAAATCTGCTTTATTGCTAAACTACAACTTTCAAAAGTCAAACTGGAAGTTATTTTATGATCCTTACCCATCTTGTGTGGGTGGGTACTCGCATTCTTGTCCTTTGGGAAATACACCGTTAGGATACAGGTCACATATTGGAACTGAGGGAGGGTCTGTTTGAACTTTTGCTGTGAGATACAAATAAAGCATTAACTTCTGTAGTTGGAAATAAAATTAAGCAGTTATCATTACAGTTTTTCTCAGTTCCTAATGGTTGTGGTATGTCCTGATTTTAAAGAACCTCCTTGATGTTTGTCTCCTCATAGTTAAAAATACCATGCTGGTCACCTCCTCTCTGATTTACTATAGCTTGGGAATAAAAATATTCAATTCCTCAAGACTCCATTATATATTTAAACAGTATATACCTTGGAAGAAAGCACACTTCTAATGTTTTTGTCTTCATTTACTATACTGGAAATGGGATAGCATATAGAGGTTGGCTTTCACAAATACAAATAAAAACAGCAACAAGAAAGTAAGAAATCTTATAGCAATAAAGTAAAAATATAAAGCTGTTATATGTTAATAAAACAAGTTTAAAAACTTATTTCAAGGTTATAATAGGTATAAAGTTAAGAGTATACATACTCAGTGCCAGTACCCAAAAACTTTAGGTAGCCCTACACAAATTTCCCGATACTCAAAAAAAGTTAACACCTAGCATATGTTTTAAGAACATTATTTCCCAAACTATGTACTAAAACACCAGTGCTTCAAGATGCTTTTATATTCTGTTGTTTTGGTTTTTAAAAATACATATTTTTATTTATTTCAGAGAGGAAGGGACAGGGAGAGAACATCAGTGATGAGAGAGAATCACTGATTGGCTGCCTCCTGCATGCCCCCTACGGGGGGATCAAGCCAGCAACCCGGGCATGTGCCCTGACCAGGAATCGAACTGTGATCTCCTGGTTCATAGGTTGGTTAGTACTTAACCACTGAGCCACGCCAGTAGAGCTTCAAGATGCTTTTAAAAGATAGCTAAGAAAGTTGTTTTCTAAAAATTTCCCCCAAATATATATAAGAACTAGTGGTATAGTTCTTATCACATGAAGAACTGCCTTTAGTAACAAATGCTGTATCCAAGGAATGCCAGAAAGCTGCATGGGTTATTTTATGACCTTCAATGTATACCTGCAGCATTTATCAACTAAGTTGAAGTATGTGGTTTCCTTTGGATTATTACTGATCTTATGTTATTGATCTTTAAAGTTTTAACACGTATTTTGCTCTTTTGTTCTGCAAGGAGAGAAAAATAATGTGCATAAATAAAAATATGATCGTTTATTGAGCCAAATCATTTATCTATGAAACCACTTTTTTTGGTTTCCTCCTTTAACCCAAATGCTCAATATCATGATTGTCAGCCAACTGGTTTAAATGGGTTCTATGGGCAAGTAAACTTGAAGACACTTTCTTATGTTTCTCCTAAGAGAGCATATTAGAATTTAAAATTTTAAAAAATCTTAGAGGTCATCTAATTTAGCTCCACACTAAAATTTAATAATCCCGTTTTAAACTCCTGACATTTGGCACTGCGCTCCTGACAACAGAGGCAGTCAATATCTTCCCAACATTCATTTTGGGTGAACCAAAGTATTATCTCATCACCCTCAGCTTCATCTCATCTACAAATCTGATAAAGATGCTTTTTATATTGTCCACAAATTAAAGGATTCAAAGAGATAATTAGAGAAAACATGAAAAAATCTATAACCAAAATATCAATCAGAGTTGAAGTTTAGCCTTTACCACTTACTAGCTGTGACTTGGACAAATGGCTAAATGCGCCAAGCCTGTTTCCCTATTTACAAAATGAAGAACCAGATGAAATTTTGTATAACCTTTGAAAATTATAATGTACTATATTCAATTATCTAAAACAGTGGTTGGCAAACTCATTAGTCAACAGAGCCAAATATCAACAGTACAACGATTGAAATTTCTTTTGAGAGCCAAATTTTTTAAACTTAAACTATATAGGTAGGTACATTGTTATTAACTTAATCAGGGTACTCCTAAACTGGCCTTTGCTAAAAACGTCCTCAATCTGATTGAGGTACGTTCGCTGAGGTCGACCCCTTCCAACTCTCCCATCCACATTCGTCTTGTATACTTGTTTCAGATAGACAAGTGTGGATGGGAGAGTTGGAAGGGGTCGACCTCAGCGAACATACCTCAAAACAATGTACCTCCCCCGCGCTGTGTATCCCGTGGCCAACGTGCGCCGCGTCTCCCGTCGCCCGACCGACACCCCCCACTTCTTCTAACGACACTTCTTCAAAATAGACTTGCCCAGACTGAAAACCGACTTCTGCACATGGGCCACGAAGTTTCAATTGCACTGTATGTGCGGGCCCGCATGTGGTATTTTGTGGAAGAGCCACACTCAAAGGGCCAAAGAGCCGCGGTTTGCCGACCACTGATTTAAAACAATGGATAATTAAAATAATCTGTACTACAGTTATCATTAGCTATTACTTATAATACTCTCTCTTTCTAGATGAGGATAATAAACTGCCCATGTACATTACTTGGTTTATTCCAGAAGTGATTAATGATAGTCTACAACAGCGGTTCGCGACCCCTTTGGCGGTCAAACGACCCTTTCACAGGGGTCGCCTAAGACCATCCTGCATATCAGATATTTACATTACGATTCATAACAGTAGCAACATTATAGTTATGAAGTAGCAATGAAAATAATTTTATGGTTGGGTCACAACATGAGGAACTGTATTTAAAGGGCCAGAAGGTTGAGAACCACTGGTCTACAAGAATATCTAAAATACACAAATTAGAGGCATCAAAGTAAATGAGAGAGCAAAAATCAAAACATGGTAAGAACATAAAACAGAACCTGAAATGAGGCCAATACAAAACCACAGATTTGGCTCTAGGCCTTCTAGAATAAAAAAATAAAAAACAAAACATAAAAAAACTCTAGGTTATTTGCATAGTTCATGTTTCTGAGATGAAACACAGTCATTACTCAGGAAAAGTGCAATTATTCCTAACATTAAGACCAGACAAAAAACTCTCTCTTGAGAGTGCTCATAAAGAAATATAACAACAGTAAGTTCAACAATATCCTCAGAGGAGGCACAATAAAGGCTGGTGGCAGTGGAAGAATTCTACCAAGAGCAAATACAAGGCAGCCCCTTAATACTCCTCCCCATTTATGTACCTTCACTAGGGAACAATTTTAGAGTATTTAGAGAAATAGATATTATCTCAAGCCATTGTCAGGTAATACATGTCTCACGGGCACACTTTTAACAATTTTTGAATCGAAGAAATATGATATCATAATCTCTAGAAGATTTCTGGAATACAAGTAACCTATGTTCATTAAATACAGACTACGCTAGGGGCAGGACTGACATCTTTGAATAGAAGGATCTAACATGGATGCATGCCTAATAGGAAGAAGACTATCCCAACTCTACCTGGAGACATATCAGGAAAATGGCTGGCAGAGCCATTATCTTTCTTAAACAATAATTTAAGTATTTCTTGCAACACAGAGATAAAAAGGGAAGTCAAGTCCCCAATATTCTGATTCATAAAATTTTAGCCTGAAAGATTTAAAAGATATAACCAGAACTCAGTGGCCCCCAATAGTTCAAGGGGGCTGGCTCGTCTAAGATAATAACTGTTCTGATTTTCAACCCAACTTTTATTCCCCAATACTCTCCAGTCGTCCTCTTTAGTCTGCCTAATAGAGTTTTAGGTCCCTGAAGATGTTTGATTATGCCATTTTCAAAAACAAACACAAGTAGGATGATAGTTTAAGTAAATCTGAAATAAGTGCAATATAAACATTAATAGAATTTCACCATATGCACAAATTTTAAATAATGGGGCTCTTCACTAAATATTAAGAATTTCACAATTTCAAAGCTGGCAGGTGAACTGCAAAATTTGTTTACCCTGTTACCACACAGTGGTACTTTAGTCATCCCCAACAGACTCATTATTTGAATTATTCAAGATTTTAAGACTTCATCCCTAACTGCAGTAACTTCAACCAATCTATTATTAATATCCCTTAGCTGAATATCAGCTAAAAAAAATGCCATCAAGATTGTTACACTAAAGTACTTGCAAAATATTTATATCACTAAATCCTACCTCTAGTAAGCCTAAATTTATTTCCCTGACATATCCCAAGATCTTAAGCAACTTCAAACCCAATGCTTAATAACCACTTCTAATCTGTCAAGTAAGATTTACTTAAGACACTAACGTCCTCTCTTCTTCTTCTTCTTTTTCTTCTTCTTTCCAGTTGCTCCATCTCCATCTCCATCTCCATCTCCATCTAAGAAAAGACAATTTCAAATGCATATTCATTTAAACCGAAGGATGAAGCAAGCAGTCAGGTGTATAGACATATACACTGCATCTGAAATAGCATATGACAAAGTTGACCTAATACTTTTATGATTTCTTATATTGCTAGCTTTAAGTATCAGAATTTGACTTGTGTAATCAAAAGCACTAGTCAACTGCCTGGCCGGTGTGGCTCAGTGGTTGAGCGTTGACTCATGAATCAGGAGGTCAGTTTGATTCCCGGTCAGGGCATGTGCCCAGGTGCCAGGCTTAATCCCCAGTAGGGGGTGTGCAGGAAGCAGATGATCAATGATTTTCTTTCATGATTGATGTTTTTATCTCTCTCTCCCTCTCCCTTTAGTTTGACTTACTCTATTAAAAGAAACGCTGATAAGGTATTTTAATTTTTTTATATATTTTATTGATTTTTTACAGAGCGGAAGGGAGAAGGATAGAGAGTTAGAAACATTGATGAGAGAGAAACATCGATCAGCTGCCTTCTGCACACCCCCTAACTGGGGATGTGTCCGCAACCAAGGTACATGCCCTTGACTGGAACCGAACCCGGGACCCTTCAGTCCGCAGGCCAATGCTTCATCCACTAAGCCAAACCGGTCAGGGCTGATAAGGTATTTTTAAGTAAAAATATATTAAAAGACATCTTTTTTAAAAAACTAGGAAAAATAACTAGTGTTAGTTTAATACCAATAACAACTGTGTGACTTCAGCTAAAATACTAGTTAACAATTTACATATGCTTTGCAGTTAAACACTTGTGTTTCATGACCACATGTGATCCTGAAAGCAACCCTATAAGGTAACAAAGAGTGTTTAAGGGACATGCCTAAGATAATCCCAACTGGTAAATGGCAGAATTGGACCAAAAATATAACCCAGTGCGGGTATTTGGGGTCTTGTATTTTATCTTATCCTGCATAGTTGTGATTAAACAAAGTGTTCTCCTTCTGAGTCAAATTGTATGCAAAAAAAGAGGGCATATTATACACTTCCTAGTTTCAGAGTTCTCAGATTCTCTGATGCCTAAAAATAAAAGTCAAGAACTATTTCAAAAAATAGTTGGCAGAAAAGTATTCAAACCAGCCAAGATCTGCTTGCCAGTTTTTGTAACAACCTTCTATGAAGCCCATGCTCATACCCTTGAACTCTGAGAAATTATAGAGGATATTATTATGACCAAGATTAAAAAGTGACTTAAAACATTTTAAGTAAAGGTATAAGACATAGACTTAAGCGTCTGAATTTCTAAAAATGCTACTTAATAAATTTCAACAATTATTTCTCAAGTACGCTAATCTACCCACAAATCACACTGCTATGGCGGATAAATAGAATACTGACTTAATTAGAAGTTGACAGTTTAATAATATGTTTCCCCTTATAGCATTCTTTTAAATGTTTTACCTCATGGCAGTAATTCATCTAACATCAATCATTTTAGATAGTGAAATCCACACTCATAAAACAGTATCAAATGACTACTTACATTTTCTGCTTAAAGAGCTCCATTTTTATTCCCGGGCTGACAGGCAGTAGCCATAATAGAAATTATCTCACCATGCTACCTACTATATTCTTCTATTATAATTATCACAAAACATTATAATCATTGGTTTACACTGACCCCTTACTCATTTGTAAGTTTCTCAAGGGCTAGAAGAACCATTTCTTAAGAAAAGTATCTTAGCATGTGGTAAATATTTAGTCTATTCAATAAAAAAGTGTTCTTTTAGTCTATTTTATCTTATTTTTATTTTTGCCCAATGGAGAAACAGGAAACAGCAGTTTAGCAAAGAGGGAGGAGGAAGAATGATATAATGCTTTAAGTGGATTGAGTCAGCGGATGCCAACCTTTCGGACCTCGCGGACCACCAATGGTGGTGACCGCTGGATTGAGTGATAGGAAATTGCCAATATTTGACTTACAAAATTTCAATTCCTTTTGTTTGAGCCTCTAAAACAGTGGTTCTCAACCTGTGGGTCACGACCCCTTTGGGGGTCGAACGACCCTTTCACAGGGGTCGCCTAAATACATCCTGCATATCAGATATTTACATTACGATTCATAACAGTAGCAAAATTACAGTTATGAAGTAGCAACGAAAATAGTTTTATGGTTGGGGGTCACCACAACATGAGGAACTGTATTAAAGGGTCGCAGCATTAGGAAGGTTGAGAACCACTGTTCTAAAATAACAAGCACACAGTGGAAACACGAATTTTGCTTGACTTACTCATTACTGGTTTGAAGATGCAAAAGCCTAACAAAAATAACATGGGAACCTTTTGGAAACACAGTTTTCGTTTTCCTCGTGTGTCAGATAATCAATTCATATATTCTGCACTACAATTTTCACTGTAACCTTTCATCCAACAAATGTATCTGGGTTCTTAAGTGAGAGGCAAAAGGGACAGAATATTAAACAAGATAGCCTTTGCTCTGGAACAACATTTAATGTCTAGCATACTGCTACATACACTAGACTCAACCTAAAATGCTTCAAGAAGTATGCAAGCCACCATTTATTGAACCCTGGTGCCAGGACGGTGGTAGAGCAAAGATCTGAATATTAAACTATATATGCTTATAATTCCACCCATCATACCATGCTGCAATTTGGTTTCTAGATGTTTTTCTTTTACAGCATCCCAGGATATTCTTAACAGGCAGAAACTGTTCATATTTATTTGTGTCCAAATCAATTAATATTTGTTGAATGACAGTTGGACATCCATATGCAAAAAGGTACCTTAATCTCTACCTTGCACTACATACAAAAATTAATTCTAAATAGACTATAGACCTAAATATAACAGTGAAAAGTGTATAAAACTTAAAGAGAAAAATCTTCATAATAGTAATTATTTAGCTTTTTGGATAGAACAAAAAAAAAAACATGACTAATAAAGGAAAAGAAATAGATAACTTGGACCTCATCAAAACTGAAACCTTTTCTGTTGCAAACAATACCAGCATGGGAGAAAATATCTGTAAAACATATGTATCTGATAAACAACTTATATCAAGAGTATATAAAAAACTATTATAATTCACTGAGACAATAATCCAGTGGTTCTCAACCTTCCTAATGCCGAAACCCTTTAATACAGTTCCTCATGTTGTGGTGACCCCCACCATAAAATTATTTTCATTGCTATCATAACTGTAATTTTGCTACTGTTATGAATCGTAATGTAAATATCTGATATGCAGGATGTATTTTCATTGAGAACGGCTGCAATAATCCAATTGAAAAATGGACAAAAGAGGAAAACATTTCACTAAAGATACACGAAAGGCAAATAAAAATATGAAAAGATGTTCACCATCATCAGTTATGGAAATGCAAACTAAAACCACAATGACATACCACCACACACCTATTACAAAAGCTAAAACTTTTAAACTAACAACACTAAATGCTTATGAGAATACAAAGAACCTGGCACTCTCCACCACTGCTGACAGGAATGAAAAATGGTAGACATTTGGGAAGAGTTTCTTATGAGATTAAACATACACTTAACATATGACCCACAACCCTACTCCTAGGTATTTATTTACCCAGGAGCAATGCAAACATGTCTACACAAAGACCTGTATGCAAATGTTCACAGTAACTTTATTTGAAATAGACAAAAACTAGAAATATCCATCAACCAGTAAATGGATAAACAAATTTGAAATACTACTCAGCAAAAAAAAGTAGTGAACTACTGATATATATACAACTGATGACTCTCACAAGTATTACCCTGAGCCCTGGCCAATGTGGCTCAGTTGGCTGGGTGTTGTCCTGTGCACCAAAAGGTTGCCAGTTCGATTTCCAGTCAGGGCACATGCCTGGTTTCAGGCTTGATCCCTGGTGGGGGGTGTGCAGGAGGCAGTTGATCGTCATTATTTCACTCTCATTCTCATTTATAACCACCAACTTAATACCACATGCATAAACTATTGTTAAGTGATCTCCAAAATGATCTTCCTATCTTTCTTATATATATCCTCTTTTTTAACAATTGTGAATATATATGAAGATTATATATGAAATTTTTTTCATAACATTCTTCTTATAAAAGTGCTCAAAGCCTCCCTCAATGGATCTTATATGACCAGTATGCATTGTTCATTAGACTCTGAAGACTTTCACAATATTGTTCCACCCCCCAATGGTTCCTTCTGTTTGGTTTTATTCAAGTCCCATAATTGAGAATGGGAAAGCCCTATCTCCCCGTCTGCCAAAAGATGCTGTAGAATAGTTCTCTTAATTAATGAGACTTCTTCAGCTTTCAGCCAATTCCATCTCCAAATACCAACAAACTTAACTGTAGCTTATCTTTTCACCTCTAGGTTTTGTCTCTCCACCACCAGCTTTCCTTAAAACAAAGATTCTGAAATAATAGCTTTCCATCCACTCAAAGACTTCTCACACCAGATTAGTACTACTGGTTGATACTGATTATTGAAATGAATTAGAAAAACAATTAGATAAAATTGGAGAAAACTAAAATCTTCTTTAATACATTGAAGATTTCCAATCTGACAAGCAAAAGTTTCCCCTTCAATGCCAAGAGTCACACAACTTTGTAGAGGTGCAATGGAACTAGGCACACTCAAGATCAGTACTGTGATATTCTACATATAAAAGGTCTACAGCAACTTGTTATATTACTTTGAATTTATAAAACCCTTTCTTGCCCTAGCTGGTTTGGCTCAGTGGCTGGAGCGTCAGCCTGCGGACTGAGGGGTCCCGGATGCGATTCCAGTCAAGGGCACATGCCCAGGCAGTGGGCTTGATCCGGGGGGCGTGTAGGAGGCAGCCAATCAAGGATTCTCTCTCATCATTGATGTTTCTCTCTCTCTCCCTCTCCCTTACTCTGTGAAATCAATAAAAATATATTAAAAAACAAAACAAAAAACCCTTTCTTAAGAGCTCAAAATATGTTCTTAATCTGAAGCATTAGGAAAGGTAGAATGAACAAGAGGTTTGCTCAAAGAAGTCAAAAAGCCAACTATTCCCTGTAATCTTGGCACTTTTTAAACCAAATTTTGACTGTAAGCTTTTTGAAGGCAGAACATACCTTTCTAGAGGAAAAAACAACTGCTCTGCATTACCCTAACACAATAAAATATAGCAGGTATGTGTTTTAAGGATTGAAAGGCAAAAACTCAAGCTGGCAGTGCTTGAGGTATAGCAATAGGTCAAAACAGTAAATAATTGAGAATGGGAAAGCCCTATCTCCCCCTCTGCCAAAAGATGCTATAGAATAGTTCTTTTAATTAATGACTCCCTCCACTGTCTTACCGATAGCATCAATTCCTATAATTCTAAGACTTGCCATGTTTACACAAATCTAACAGCACCAAAATACCACAAGGAACTAGGATCAGGGAATTTATAATAGAGTTCAGAAGCACTCCAATATGCTCCTTTGAGAATTAAAAAAAAGTAGCTTTGGTACAGAGAGTGAAAGGAATAGACTTGGAGTCAAGTGCTAGGTTTGAAATTCTGGTTCTATTCTACACATACTAGCTGTATCACATTGGGAAAATCATATAACTATAATTTCCTGAGAAGAGCAACTACTTTATTTGCATGGGTAAAATACGAATGCATGTGAAAGTATCCTAGGATAGTAGATATTAGTTGTTCAATAAATGTTAGTTAAATAAAAGTTAAATAAACAACCCTTCAATTTTATCCTATTAATACCCACTACTTGGCCTTTTACCAAATACATTAAAATAAATATATATATATATATAAAATAAAAAATCAATTGGCTGCCTCCTGCATGCCCCCTACTAGGGATCCAGCCCACAACCTGGGCATGTGCCCTTGGCTGAAACTGAACCCGGGACCCTTTAGTCCACAGGCTGAGGCTCTAGCCACTGAACCAAATCAGCTAGGGCCCAAGTATATTTTTAAAAGTTGAGAACTGTATTGTTTGAGCAATCATTCCACATATCCAACTTTTTAAAGAGTTGCTAATAAATTTCTTTCCCTTTGTATCTGTGACACTGAGGTTTTATTTTATTGTCAATTACGAAGTCAGAAAATAATAGACTATATGGACAAATAAGTAGATTTTGTTTAAAGAACGTCATGCCCTAGCCAGTGTGGCTCAACTGGTTACAGCAGTGGTCGGCAAACTCATTAGTCAACAGAGCCAAATATCAACAGTACAATGATTGAAATTTCTTTTGAGAGCCAAATTTTTTAAACTTAAACTATATAGGTAGGTACATTGTTATTAACTTAATTAGGGTACTCCTAAGCTGGCCTTTGCTAAAAACGTCCTCAATCTGATTGAGGTACGTTCGCTGAGGTCGACCCCTTCCAACTCTCCCATACACACTCGTCTTGTATACTTGTTTCTGCGCATGGGCCACGAATTTTCAAACGCACTGTACGTGTGCGCCTGCACGTGGTATTTTGTGGAAGAGCCACACTCAAAGGGCCAAAGAGCCGCATGTGGCTCTCGAGCCGGGGTTTGCCGACTACTGGGTTAGAGCATAGTCTCATACAACGAAAGGTGGCAGATTCCATTTCCAGTCAGGGCACAGGATGGGAGTTTGAGCCCTGATTGAAGACGCGTGGGAGGCAACCAATCAATGTTTCGCTTTGACATCACATTAATGTTTTTCTCTGTCTGTCTCTCTCTCAAATCAATAAAAGCATGTCCTTGGGCAGGGGTCCTCAAACTTTTTAAACAGGGGGCCAGTTCACTGTCCCTCAGACCGTTGGAGGGCCGGACTATAGTTTAAAAAAAAAAAAAAACTATGAACAAATTCCTATGCACACTGCACATATCTTATTTTGAAGTAAAAAAACAAAACGTGAACAAATACAATATTTGTATTTGCATGTGGCCTGCGGGCTGTAGTTTGAGGACCCCTGTCCTTGGGTGAGGATTAAAAAAATGATTAAAGAACGTCGTATTTTCTTGCTTTTATAACCACAAACACCAAATTAATCATTTACCTTCATCATCATCATCTCTTTCTTTCTCTTCCAATGCTTGTCTTTCCAATTGTCTTGCTACCTCATCCACTGAGGCTCCTGATTCTTTATCAGGTTCCTGTTGCCCTGCTAATCAAATATAATAGCATAAATCAAATCTAATAAAGATACTTAACACTAGAATATGTTCTACAGATATTGAAGAACACACAAGTCCTTTCCTGATATGATAGGTGTTTAGGAAACAAAAACAAACATTATTGTGAACATTAACAGAATTTATTTAATGACAAAGAAAAGTCTCCCAAATCTAAGTAGTATTGTCCATTCAACAAAATACATTCTCTGTGATAGCAGCTAAAGGTTAAGCAAAAGTGTGAGTTGGTCCCTATATTTAAGTAGTTTTAACTTTTTAAAGTATTTAACAATTAAACTACAACAAATACTTTACTAACCAAACAGGTACTTAAGATAGGCAATAAATGCTGAAGACCTTAGTGAAGAAGAGGATTTCTGTGGGACACTGGGGGCCTTCAGGGATTCATGAAGAAAAAAAGTTGTCAAGCTGGGCTAGGTAAAATCAAAATAAATAGAAAAAGACATTCCATTACTAAAACAAAAAATTCTTGAACAGCTAAGCATAAGACCAGGCCCCTGCTCTGAAGGTGATTATAATCTAGCTAGAGGAGGAATATGCGTGTGCAGAAAGATAGTAATATGAGGTAGTACATAATAAAGTGACATTTTGGCCTTTGTAGAACATTCATATTGAGAATGTCCTGCTAAAAATGTATTAGGGTCAGTCGGCTGAACACACCTTAAAGACCAAACTGAAGAGCTTGGACTTCATCTGAAAGCCAGGAAGAGCCAGTGGCCTGTGTCCTGGGATTAACTTGTGTTCTGGGAGTGTCTCAGCACCTACAACTCTCCCTCTTCAACTCCCATCTAATCAAAATTTCAGACAGATAGAGATTAACCCTCTCCAACCTCTCTCAACTCCACGCTCATCACTTCTGGCCTCTCCATTTTTCTTTCATTCTTTCTATGGCTTTCACAGATTGAGATATTTTTTTCCTAAAAACGAAACAGGTGCAAATAATTTTTCCTAAAATGAAGAACCTAGTGCAACAAAAACACACTGACTTCTCAAAATAAAATAACTCTTAATATAACCCAAGTGTTAAGTTTTTAGCTGTTTTCCTTGCCTTACTAGTGGATTTGGAGAAGTTCGACTCTGAGCCACAGAATACAGTGGGGCCTTGACTTACGAGTGTCCCGACTAACTGAGTTTTTTGAGATACCAGCTGTCTCTCGGCCGATTTTTTGCATTGAGTTGACAGAGTAATTTGAGTTAACGAGCTTGGTCTCCTAACGAATTAAACTCGTAAGTCAAGGCCCCACTGTATCCTCTATCTAGACTGCCTGCAATGCCATTATAATTCAGGCCTAAAAACCCTAACGCTTGATGATGCCGTGGGATTAGACGAGTGAAAATTAGCGCGCGCTCACACACACACACACCCTCGCCCCCCGCTATTCTGCAATTACAACTCAGTGACATGAGCGCGTGGGCATACACACACCCCCAAAAGTGAAGCCCGCATCAAAAACCCCTCTGTAAACTGGGATGGCGGGGTGAGGCGCGGTCCAGGCGCTCGGACTTGTCCACTTCACCCGCACTGTCGGCCAAAGTGAGTACCAGGATGCTCCAGCCAAGCGGCGGCGGGCAGCGCGGGTCAGAAGCAGGTTTTTCAGGAAGCCAAACCGCGAGGAAGGTGGTAGGCAGGGCTGGGCGCGGTGCACGGCTTCAAGTCCGCTGCACAGTCTGCGTGGGAGTCGAGTTCTGGCAACTCAGGGGCTCCCGGCCTACCGACCCCAGAGCGAGCTCCGCAAGGGAAGCTGAGCCACCCGACCCCGCTCTCCCTCCCCACGCTTCCACCAGCTCTCCAGTCCCACGGAAGGAGAAGCCGCCTCCGCCCAGGGCTGAGACTCTGTAGCCCGGCCTCGCCACGCGCTCAGTCCCGGGAATCAGTCCACTCCAGGGTTCCGAGTCCCCGGTCCCTGACACCCACGCCGGGCCTGAGCCGAGTCGTTCGGCCATCCCTGGGAAAAACATAAAACTCCCTTTACCTGTGGCAGCCCCTTTACTCTTTTTCTTCTTTCGTCTTTTTTTCTTGGCTGCCTCCTCCGCCGTAGAGGCAGTTCCCTCTTCCCTGTCGTCTGGATCCAGGTCGCCATTCAGGAGGCTCCCGGAGGACGCTGCCTCCTCCACGGCCGCCATGTTGCCCGAGAGAGCGCGAGGGAGTGAGAGCGAGCGGCGAGAGCCCGCTCCTTCTTCACCCACCTCCACCACCGACGCCGGAAGCCGCTCTGCACGGTGGGGCGCAGGGAATGCTGGGACGGTGGAGGACTGGAAGGCCTGGGGCGCTCGCGGAAGCGGGGCGGGCTCACCTCCGGTGGGGCGCGGCGCGGCGGCGGTGGTGCCTGAAACGTGGCGGAGGCGGGCCTGGCTGCGGTTGGCTGGAGCGGGGCCCGACACCCGCCTCCTCCCGCGCCTCAGGCATTCATTCCCGGAGCATATCTGCCGGCTTGGGGTTCTATTGGATGCCTGTGCCGGTGGGCAGGCGCCGTCCGCCAGAGAAAAGGGAGTCTCTATTGGAGCCGAAAAGTTTGATATTCGCGGTTTTATAAAGCGCCCTGAAAGCGAGAAGAGGGGCTGGGAGATGTGCTCACTTGTACACACTCCTTATGACTCAGAAGGACTGCGCTATTATTCACCATTACGGCTCACGGCCAGGCCGTCCAGGCACTAAGGAGACGAACCTGCAAAGGGAGAAAGAGATGAGGAGGCGCTTACTAGAGAAGCCAAGGGAGGACCGCGTCTCTAGAAGGGAGTGGTCAACTGCGTTGAGTGCTACGAAAAGGTCAAGTAAAAGGACAGAAAAATGTCAGATGGAAGCCGTTGGGGACCTTAGCAAGAGCTGTTTAGGTGGACAGATGGAAGCCAGACTAAAGAGAGGTGAGGCACGTGGGGAAATAGAGAATTTCCTGGTCCTTCGAGTTTCAGCTTAAACGCCACTCCCTCAGGGAGCCCTTCCTCAGCGACCTAACTCAGGCCCTGCCCTCGGAGCCTCGCACTGAGTTCCTAACCCCTTTCTCCGTGGCAACGTGTAATTAGTTCATTTGTGTGATTGTTTTATGTCTATCTCCCCAGCTCCACGAAGACAGGAATCCTGCGTGTTTTATACTCATCGCCAATACCTACCTCTAAATTAGAGGGTCGTAGGAGCTTAGTAGTTACCCATTGTATAAATGGGTACTTGTGAAGTGCCAAGTACTCTGCCTTCATTATCTCATTTAATCCACGTCTGAGTTGAGGAAATGAGAGAGTTTTGGTAGTTTGTACCAGGTCATACAGCAAGTTAATACAATTAGAATCCAAACCCAGGTCATCAGGCACCAAAAGTTTAATAATTCTGTATGCTGCCTTCCCAATTGAAATTTCAAATCTGTTCAGTCAATATTTATTGACAGTAGACCAGAAGTAATTTTTTGTTGGTGAAAGATGCAAGAATGAATAAGATAAAAATCTGTACCCTGAAGAAAGTTTAGCATTCAACGAAACAAATATGTAAAGAAATAGTAAAATAGCCCAGCTGGTGTGTGGTTGAGCATCGACCTATGAACCAGGAGGTCAGGGTTCAATTCCCAGTCAGGGCATATGCCCGGGATGTTTCTATCATGTTCTCCCTCTCCCTTCCTCTCTGAAATCAATAAAATATATATGTATTTTAAAAGAAATAATAAGATGCTAATACTTTCCTTATTTATTATTTTCTATTTCAAGTTCGTCTATCACAAAGCTGATGAATTTTTAAAGGGTCTAAAAGATCTTCAAATTGAGGGCAAGATGTAGCTGGTCAACCTCAGGAGGAGTCAAAGCTCACCTTTGTTGAAGTGCAAAGCTACTCCCAGAAGCTCTTAACATCCTTATAAGTAAAATCTGCTACATAAAAAAAAAAAAAAAAAAAAAAAAAATGCCTACAAGCTTTGTTGTAAACGCCTACAAGCTTTGTTGTGAATCTTCTCAGTTCCTCTCTAAGTTATGGGAACACTTGGGTCATGGTTACTACCTGTGTTTTCCCGGGAAACACAGGATCCCAGAGGACAGAACCAGTAAATTTGATAGATGAATTTTGACACAGGGGTGCTTAAGGTATAAGTTGATCTACAGAATTATCAATGTCAAAGTAAAGTTTGTTCAGTGACAAAAATAAGATGCAAAACTGCCGTAATAAAAATATTGTTTCTTTGCTGCAAAGGGATTATACTGTACTTCTGTCCCTTTCCTGAAAAGAGGCAAGAAAACAAAACTTTAAGGTAGTAGTAAAAAACAATACATATCTTAAAAGCTTGATAATGGATATTTGCTGGAAGATTGTTTTCCAGGACACTGAAGAGTTTGAGGTAACTAAGTTAACTGTACTTAAAATAGTAGTACATGACATTCCTATTTTCATCATTTGGTTTTCTCTGCAAGAGAAAATGGAATGAGGTAGAAGAGTAAGAAATGTTGAAAACCTAAATAAGAATCTAAGAAAACCTGTAATAAATGCACCTATCTCAATACCAGTAACTGCTAGCTAATTACATGAAGTCATTTCGTCTCAGGTGGCTACCTAGATAATCTGACAAAAACAAGTTTTTTTCCCTTTTAGAGAGATACTTGTCCTATTATAAAATTAATGTATTATTATAAAACATATTTATTATTTTGTCCAAAAATGTATTTTTGCTGAGAAAATTTTGATTCCAAAATGGACAACATAATTACCCCTAGCCTTATTTTCTTTGAAATCTTTGCTATTGGTATGGCTTTGGACAAGTCAATCTCTCCAAATTTTAGTTTATTCATTTGTAAAATTAGAATAATGATAGTACCACAGCATAGGATATGGAAATTAAATTTCAAAATGGAGAAGAAGCACTTATGATAGTACAATGTCTGACACAATAGTGATGTGTTAGCTAATATTATTGTTAGTAAGTCATATTCTTATAAATTTTCGTTTGTGTAGATTATATGATGGTCTAAATAATTTAAGGCACACTTTTTATTATGTGACATTTGGCAATGGGTTAACAAGAAATATGTTTTTAAAAATTGGGAAAGCGTGATTGCTTGACATTAAGGGAAATACTAAGGATTTTTTTCATATCTTTATGGTTTAAAAATTCTATACATGTAACTTTTAAAATGTATAAATTATATGATATACAGGGGTGAGCAGGTTATGATTATTTCAATAGCTTTATTAACTCTTTCACATACTCACAGCTATAAACCTACTTTTGCCAACACCTGTGTGTGTGTGTGTATGTGTGTGTGTGTATACAGTCACATTGGGGGCTTAGGGCTTCCACACATGAATTTGGGAGGGGACACAATTCAAACTATAACAGACATTGCCAAATATCCTCTTGGAGAAAGGGGCAGAGAACTGCTTCTGGTTGAGGCATGAAAAAAATGTGTTATGCTTAGGAGAAGTTCTTGCTGAGGAATAAGTAAATGATGACCAAATTATAAGTGGCCTTCTATGTTACTGTAAAGAGTATGGCTTTTATTGTAAGGCTTTGAGGTGATATGTGACAAAGGATATTTAAATTTTAATATTTAAGAAAATGCCTAAAATAGAAGACAACAGATATATCAATAGCATGTCAATACCATGCATACTGTGTATCCATTAAAAGACAGTAAAATGATATGCATGTAGATTATGTGGATAAATTTAAATGTTTACATAATACAAACAGGTTTTCAGGCTAGGGAAAATTAGTCATTTTTGCTTTGTGAAAGATGACTCTAATGGTAGCTAGATTCTAGAACAGTGGTTCCCCTCCAGAAAATTGTTTCATTTATAAAGCCAAGTATATTTAAAGAACTTTTTTCTGCTTTGAGAATTTGGTATTTTCTGTTTTTTGAAGTTGAACAGTACTTTAAAATTATTATGATGAAATGACAGTGAGAGTAGATGATGGGTCTTTTGTGCCCTGACCTCCCCCCCCAAAAAATTAAAGGCCTCGTATGTCATTTCTCAAAACCTTTTTGAAAACTTTCCTCAATAGTGAAATCCCAAGTCTGATGTCATTTATTCTAAAGAAAGAATTAGAAATGGCAGAGCCTGGTAGTAGGGCAGACTCGCTAAGATGTTATTGTTGAAAAATATTGATAAGAATTTAGGCAAAGTCTCTTAGGGTGCTAGAGAGGAGATATTGGGTTGCAGAAATATAGAATTAAGAATACTTACTGGGCCATTTAGTGTGGAGAGGGAGGAGTTCACGATGACACCCAGGTTTTTGGCCTAGGTTCCTGGGTGGATAGTGGTACCACTTTGTGAGATAGGGAATAGAAAAGGAGGAGTAGGTTTTGGAGGAGGTGGAGGGAGAGATAAGCTTTGGGCATTTTAACTTTGAGATGCCTGCAGAGCATCCAGGCAAAGATATCCAGTAGTCAGAAACGTGGATCTGGAGATTGCAAATTATTATGGCTTGCTCGGGTGTGGTCGAAGGCTATGAATGAGGTATCTCAGGGAGAAGAGAAAAGGACCAGAAACAGAACACAATCCAGAAGGACATTAATGTTTTAGGGTATTTTTTAATGTGGTTTTATGTTTGTTTGTTTTGTTTTATTGTGGAGGTTTTTTTCCTATAAGAAGCAAGGGTGGGAAATTCTGTTAAGAAAATTACAAAGTAATGATAAACCAAGAAGGAGAAAATGCTTTAGAGAATAAACACATGGAAGTGAGAGAAAATGTTTTACAAAACAAAAGTTGGTTCAGCTATATCAACTGTTGAAGAAAGCAAATATTATGAAGTCTCAAACTAGACCATTGATTTTATTTCTTTTTTCTTTATTGATTAAGGTTTTACATATGTGTCCTGATCCCCGCCCCCCCGCCATTGCTCCACCGCCACCCCACTCATGCCCTCACCGCCCTGTTGTCTGTGTCCATTGGTTAGGTTTATATTCCTACATACAAGTCCTTTGGTTGATCTCTCCCTTACCCCCACCCTCCCCTACCTTCCCTCTGAGGTTTGACGGTCTGATTGATGCTTCTCTGTCTCTGGATCTGTTTTTGTTCATCAGTTTATGTTGTTCATTATATTCCACAAATGAGTGAGATCATGTGATAATTTATCTTTCTCTGACTGGCTTGTTTTGCTTAGCATAATGCTCTCCAGTTCCATCCATGCTGTTGCAAATGGTAAGAATTCCTTCTTTTTTACTGCAACATAGTATTCCATTGTGTAGATGTACCACAGTTTTCTAATCCACTCATCTGCTAATGGGCACTTAGCCTGTTTCCAAATCTTAGCTATGGTGAATTGTGCTGCTATGAACATAGGGGTGCATATATCCTTTCTGATTGGTGTTTCTAGTTTCTTGGGATATATTTCTAGAAGTGGGATCACTGGGTCAAATGGAAGTTCCATTTTTAGTTTTTTGAGGAAACTCCATACTGTTGTCCACAGTGGCTGCTCCAGTCTGCATTCCCACCAGCAGTGAAGGACGGTTCCTTTTTCTCCACATCCTCTCCAGCACTTGTCATTTGTTGATTTTTTGATGATAGCCATTCTGACAGGTGTGAGATGGTACCGCATTGTTGTTTTGATTTGCATCTCTCAGATGATTAGTGACTTTGAGCATGTTTTCATATGTCTCTTGGCCTTCCTTATGTCCTCTTCTGAAAAGTATCTATCTAGGTCCGTTGCCCATTTTTTTATTGGGTTGTTTATCTTCCTTTTGTTAAGTTGTATGAGTTAGACCATTGATTTTAACCATTAGGATCCCTGTGGTGACTTTAGGGAGAAGAGTTTTGTTAGCACCCAAAAAAGGATTCTCACAAGAAATTGGGTTGCACTATTCTGGACATCAGCTGGAGGATCAAAGGATCCTTTATCTCAAACCCATTTCATCAGTGACTCTTGAAAGGCTCGCCCTTTTTGTTCTTCTGGAGAGCACCTTTCTTGAAATTAAATGTGATGCTGTTCTGTGATTCTTTCCCTGTTTTAGTTCTGTCCAAAGATATCCTAAGTTACCTTTCATCTTACAATATTTTATTTTCTTCTGTAACTGGAGAATAGTTAGGTAGTAATAGAGCTTCTTTTTCTTCCCCATAATCTCTATGTAGCATCCATGTATTTAGGCTAGATTTTAAGAAAGACATCTATAGTTCCAAGTAATATTCCTGTGGCCAAGATGTCAGGAGTATCATTACCCACATGGAGATTTCAAGTGTTTATTGGCCAGAGCTACATAGAAATCAATATCAAGGATTCACAAAAGAAAGATGAGCTACATACTACAAGACAAATGACAGTACTATTCATAGTCTCTCTCTTCCCATCTCTTCTGATAATGGTCTCCACTACTGATTAATGAGAGTTATGTTGGTGTTGAAGTCAGTGTTGAACTAGGAATATATTGTGAGTGAGGTTGTATATGGAAAAGGGTTAAAGAGACGTTCTCAAACTTTTGGTCTCAGGACTCTTTTACACTTGGAAAATTATAGAGGAGTCCACAGATGTTTTTGTTTATATGGTGCCATAGACTGAATATTCATGTCTCCCCAAAATTCATATGTTTAAACCTAATCCCCAGTGAGATGGAGGGAGGTGGGCATTAGTAAGTGATTACATAATGATGGCAGAGGTCTCATGAATGAGATTAGTACTCTTATAAAAGAAACCCCAGAGAGCTTCCTTGGTCCCTTGCACCATGTGAGAACAGTGAGAAGACAGATGTATATGAATAGGAAGCTGGACTTCACCAGACACTTAATCAGATAACTTGATAATGTCCCACAGTCACTGAGGCTTGAATGATTTTGTTTTTTTCTCCCTTGGCTTCAGTTTATTGGGTTCCATTTATTTGCCTTCAACTTCACTTATTTTATTTTGTAATGTTTAATTCCTGTTAAACCAGCCAGTTAATTTTTCATTTCAAATCCTTTTTTTTCAGTTCTAGAATTTTCATTTGTTTCTTTTTAAAAATATATATATTTTATTGATTTTTTATGGAGAGGAAGGGAGAGGGATAGAGAGTTAGAAACATTGATGAGATAGAAACATCGATCAGCTGCCTCCTGCACACCTCTCACTGGGGATGTGCCTGCAACCAAGGTACATGCCCTTGACCAGAATCGAACCTGGGACCTTTCAGTCTGCAGGCCAACGCTCTATCCATTGAGCCAAACCGGTTAGGGCTGTTTCTTTTTTTAAAAAATATAGTTTTATTGATTTCAGAGAGAAAGAGAGAGGAAGAGAGAGAGATAGAAACATCAATGATTAGAGAGAATCATCAATCAGCTGCTTCCTGCATGCCCCACACTGGGGATCAAGCCTGCAACCCGGGCATGTGCCCTGACTGGGAATCAAACCATGACCTCCTGGTTCATAGGTTGATGCTCAACAACTGAGCAATGGTGGCCAGGTGATTTTCACTTTTTTAAAGAGGTTACAAGATAATTTTTAATTATATTTGTAATATTTCTCTTTAATAGTGCTGCTGTAGTGCTAAATTAAGTCTATTCCTAAATCCCAGCCTTTCTGGGGTGTCTACTAGATTCCTGGGGTAGTTAATGCAATCTCTTCACTATAGCTGGTTGTAATACCAACATCTCCCATTCCTGTGCAATCTCTGGTCATTGTTCAGCCTCTTGCTCCCCAGAAGTGTTCTCTCCCTAATAGTTGTTCTTTGTTTAGTTTCGTGGAGTCTTTCCCTGTGTAAACCTCTCTGTACAGCTTCTTCCTCTCTGATATCTGATCTCTATCTCCTCAACTCATTGACACTACCATGCTTTGTTTGGCCTTCCCTGACTGTGATCTGGAAAGTGCTTCCATGCAAAAGGCTATGATGGTCATGAAGTTTGTTCATTTTTTTCTTCTATTAGGGGTTACAGTTCTCTTTCCTATTGACCAATGTCTGAAAACAGTTATTTTATTTATTTTTCCCAGTTTGATAATTGCATTGGTGGAAGTTCTTGTGTCCAATATCAGTTACTATATTAAAATTGAAAACGGAAGTTCTTATCATGATCTTTAATTTCCATGTTGCAGGTTTTCTTTAAATGTCTGATGGGCATTGTTTGCCAGTTCATATTTTAAAATGATGCAGTGGAAAAACTGACAGTGACCTCTGTGTTTTTGGGCAGGACTTGGTGAATTGGGAAGATTTGCTTAAATGTGAATGAATGAAAAGCAAACCATGGACATTGGAACTTTTTAATAGACACTGTTGGATACCTACCCAGAATTCGTTTTTAGTTTTTCTCTTGCTGACATAGCCCTTCTCTGCCCAACCATATGCCCAACCAGGTGAACCTATCCTTAACTCAAGAGTACATCCTGCCCTAGCCTGGTTGACTTGGTGGATAGAGTATAGGCCAGCAGACCAAAGGGTGCTGGGTTTGATTCCGATCAAGGGCATGTACTTGGTTGCAGGCTCCTCCCCAGCCCAGGCTCTGGTCCAGGCTTGTGCATGAGGCAACCAATCAATGTGCATCAATGTTTCTCTCTGTCTTTGCCTCTCTCTTCCACTTTCCCTAAAAATCAATGGGAAAATATCCTCGGGTGAGGATTTTAAAAATCCTATCTAATAATAGACAAAAATGGTATTTGACCGTACCTTCGCTACGCCTCCCATTGGCTAATCAGCGTGATATGCAAATTAACCGCCAACAAAGATGGTGGCTAATTTGCATACTGCAGGCAGGGTGGGACAGCACCATCCTGCCTGCCCTGCTGCCATCTGGGCCTGCTATCTGCGACGCGGGGCGATGGGCGTCCCATGTGCAACCCAACCCGGGGAGGCCGGGTGGGGCAGCAGCGATCCACCGGCCTGCCCGGGCGTCCCGTGTATGACCCGGGGGCAGGCGGGGGCTCAGGCGAGGTGATTGGCATCGCTTGCCTTCGCCTGAGCCCCCGCCCGCCCGCCAGGGACATGGGGCCCTCTCCGAGAGAGAGAGAGAGAGAGAGAGAGAGAGAGAGAGAGAGAGAAAGAGAAAGAGAAAGAGAGAGAGGCGGCCCACATCCCTCCCTGATCGACCACTGCAATTCCAAGCCAGCGAGGGCTGCCTTCAGGCCACAGCTCCAGGTCCCTCACCCCCACCTCAGGCCCGAGAGCACAGTGTTGGGCAGGGGCACCCAGGGGTTCGGGAATGCAGCGCGAGGGGCCAGCACGACATGGGGGGGGGGGCTGTGTTTACACCGCCAAGTTCCCTACTTCTGCCCTGGCCCGTGCATCCCTCTTCCTTCCCCTCAGAGGCACAGCTCCTGCCTACATGCTTGCTGGGCAGGCCCAACTGCACCGGGGAGTGAGCCATGGCGATCGGGATGGCCACTTTCTGGGATGGGATGGCCGGACCACGGCGATTCATGAGGGTGATGAGGCCCTGTGGGGCATGCGCAGCCCTTGGGCAGCGGGGGTGGCCGGCCAAGCCGAGTCTGGCTTCAGTGGGGCCAGTGGGAGCCCAAGGCCACCCAACCCCCACAGGTCCCGGGCGGACGGTGGCTCAGTGGAGAGCGTTGTCTCCATGCATGTTGCCCAGGGGTGGCTGTGAGCTGCTGCAACCCCACCCCACGCTTCAGGGAGGGGGAGAAGGCTCGCAGCCACCAGCACCCTAGGCTGCACTGCCTATGCCTCAGCCTGCCAGGTTGGTAGGGTCCAGAGCAGGTGAGCTGCTCCCTTCCCCCAGTGGTAGAACAGGGAGGAGAGCGCTGGGTGCAGGGAGGGGACCTCAGCTGGGATCCTCCTGGTGTGGGGAAGGGGCCCAGCCTGGGCACAGTGGGGAGCTTAGGAAGTTTGGCTAAGCAGGCGCTGGTTCATACCAACTCTTATTCTGCCATCTTCCTCCAGCTCTTCAAGCTAGCCCCCCTGCCCCACCTGTCCAGGGGAACGGGCTCTGGGTGACCTCCCTGAGCTCAGACTGTGGACCCAGAGACCTCAAGGAAGAGTGCCTGGCCGGGCCTGGGCAGGGGCCGGTGCAGAACTACCAGGGCAGAGTTGCTTCGGTGTCTCGGTGAAGTTTGCAACTGACCCAAGGAGGAAACCTGAGAGGGGAAAGGCCGGGAGGCATGAATTGCCAGCACTTTAGCCACTTGAAAACAGCTCCACTTGGAATGTGAGGCGGTTGTATGTTCAGCTGAGAAGTGAGGGGGCTGAACTCCACCGTCGCTGGGCTCCTGTCAGTCCGAGGCCCAAGCGTCCACCACGACAAGGAAAGAACAGAGCGAGGGGCCCGGAGGAAGGGAGGACAATTGAAGAGAACCATGTCTAGACTTTCCCCAGCCCTCTCCTTCTTTCTGCTGCCTACAAGAGCCCCAGGCCCGGCCACAGTTCTGTCTCCACCTTTCAGTCCCCTATTCTCCAACCACAGAGGAAAGAAATAAGGAAGGAGTCTGTGCTGCCTTCAGAAAGTATCTATATACCTGATCAGCCAGTTGCCTTCCACAGAGGGAGGCCAGACTGCGGCGTAGGCCCGCTCCCCACAGGGACATCAGTAGGACATCCTGTGAGGGCTTCCAGACTGTTAGAGGGGGCAGGCTGGGCTGAGGGATGCCCCCACCCCCCAGTGCACAAATTTTGTGCACTGGGCCTCTAGTCTATACTAATAAAAGAGTAATATGCTAATTAGACTTGGAGACCTTTTGGAGACCTTTTGGATGTCCTTCCAGACAAAGCCTGGGGCTTGGCCAGTCTGCAAACTGCCCCCAAACGGCCTTCAGCCCCTCACCCAGGCTGGCCATGCCCCCCAGCGGGGACCCTCACCCCAATGGGGGTGTGGCCAGCTGCAAACAGCCCTCAGCCCCTAGCCCAGGCCAGCCACGCCCTCCAGTTGGGACTGTCACCCTGAAGGGGGCGTGGCCAGCCTGCAAACTGCCCCAGCCCCTCACCCAGGCCCACCCCACCCCCCAAGGGGACCCCAATCCTGATCTGGGACCCCCTTCAGGACAGACCAGCCAGCCTCCACCCATGCACCAGGCCTCTATCTATACTAATAAAAGAGTAATATGCTAATTAGACCAGGAGACCTTCCGGACAAAGCCATGGTGGCGGGGCTGAGGCAGAGGCAATTAGGGGCGATCAGGCCAGCAGGGGAAGACAGTTGGGGGCGAGCAGGGGAGGGCAGTTGGGGACAAGCAGGCCGGCAGGGGGTGCAGTTGGGGTGAGCAGGCCAGCGGGGAGGGGGGCGGCAGTTGGGGGCAATCAGGCCAATGGGGGGCAGTTGGGGGCAATCAGCCTGGCAGGGGCAGGCAGTTAGGGGTGCTCAGGCCAGAAGGGGGTGGCGGTTGAGGTTGATCAGGCCGGCAGGCAGAGTGGTTAGGAGCAGTCAGGCAGGCAGGCAGGTGAGTGGTTAAGAGCCAGCAGTCCCAGATTGTGAGAGGGATCCCAGATTGGAGAAGGGTGCAGGCCAGGCTGAGGGACAACCCTCCCCCCCCCCCCATGCACGAATTTCGTACACTGGGCCACTAGTAATAAAAATAAAAGAAAGAAAACTAGAATTACTTCCAAAAAAGGGGGGTACATCCTGATTGGTCTAAGCTAATATACAACAATTCCAATCCCTCTTCTCAGTGGTTTGTATAGACATAGGTGTGTTGCAATTTTGGTCAATGAGACATAAAGAAAAACCATTGAGAACTTCTGGAAAAGGTTTACTAAATTTTTTTTAAAAGACAAAATAAAATGAAGCCCTTTTCCTTCTTTTAGATGTTTTAAAGTCTGAGCATGATCACTAGGGATGAAATCTGAAGAATACAGAAAGATGGAAAGATGCTGGCCCCTTGATTCAGCTACTGAATTGGAAAACCCTAGGCTAGTCACTCTTTCTCCAAACATGTAAGATATCACACCTCTGCATTATTAAAACAGATTTATGACACATAAATAAAATCAGTTTAATTGATAAAAATTCCAGAATGTAGAGGACATGGTGCTCAGTCAGCTCTCTTGATCTAGATAGAAATTGCAAGTTTACATTCCCAGTGATTGAGGATGACTGAGATAAAAGACATGAATAGAATTAACTGGTCTTGAGGTTCTGAATGGAACACTGGTATAAAGTTATTTTGGGGTTAGAACCAATAGATCTCTAATATTCTTTGGGTCTGAACTGGCAGCAGCTGGTAAGACAGAAAATAGGTACTTAATAAGGCACTCATATTTTTGAGGGCCTGGTCTCTAGAAGTTGACATCCTTAGGTTGGTATGGGTGGAAGCTAGAACTGGCTGAGGCTCTTGGATACTCCTTTTAAAAAAAATTATGATAATTTATGTGCCATAAAAATTATCACTTTAAAGTGTATAATTCTATGAGTTTTAGTAATTACAAGTGTACAATCACCACCACTATCTAATTAGAGAACATTTTCCATCCATCAATTAATAGACATTTGGGTTATGTCTACTTTTTGGCTGTGATGAATAGTTCTATGAACTTTTCTGTATAATGTTTTTATGTTTTTATTTCTCTTGGGCATATATCTACAAATATAAAAGCTGGTCATGTGACAATTTTATTTTGAACCTTTTTATTTTTAACCACTGTTTTTTAAAAATTAAATTTATCGGGGTGACATTGGTTAATAAAGTTATATAAGTTTCAGGTATACAATTCTGTAATACATCATCTGTATGATATATTGTATTGTGTGTTTGCCACCTAAGTCAAGTCTTCTTCCATTGCCATTTATCCCCCTTTTACACTCTTCTACCTTTCCCCACTCCTCATTTCCTTTGCCATTCACCATATTGTTGTTTGTCAATGAGTCTTTCTCTTTTTCTTTGCTTTTGTTTTTATAATTTAAAAAAATTTTTCAGTTACAGTTGACATTCCATATCATATTAGTTTCAGGTATACAGCATAGTGGATAAACATTTACATAACTTATGAAGTGATACCTCTAATAAATTTAGTACCTCCCTGACACCATACATAGTTATTACAATGTTATTTAATATATTTTTATGTTATAATTTACATCCCTATGACTATTTTGTAACTGCCAATTTGTACTACTTAATCATTTCACCTTTTTATCCAGCCCTCCCACCCTCTCCCTTCTGGCAACAATCAGTTTTTTTCTCTGTATCTATGAGTCTGTTTCTGTTTTGTTTGTTTATTTTGTTTTTAAGATTCCACATATAAGTGAAATCATGTGGTATTTGTCTTTCTCTATCAGACATATTTCACTTAGCATAATACCCCTTAGGTCAGCGGTTCTCAACTTGTGGGTCGCAACCCCTTTGGCAGTCGAACGACCCTTACACAGGGGTCGCCTAAGACCATCCTGCATATCAGATATTTACATTACGATTCATAACAGTAGCAACATTACAGTTATGAAGTAGCAACGAAAATAATTTTATGGTTGGGTCACAACATGAGGAACTGTATTTAAAGAGCCAGAATGTTGAGAACCACTGCCTTAGGTCCACCCATGTTGTTTCAGATGGTAATATTTCATTCTTTTTTATGGCCAAGTAATAGTCCCATTTATATATGTATCACATCTTCCTTAATCATTTATCAGTGCATACTTACATTGCTTCTATATCTTGGCTATTGTCAACAATGCTGCAATGAACATAGTAATGCATATATATCTTTTTAAATTTGTGTTTTACTACCAAACTGTTTTCAGTAGCAGCTGCACCATTTTACATTTCTACCAGCAGTGCATGAGGTTTGTTCATATCCTTGTCAACACTTGTTATTGTCTGTTTTATTTTTATTATAGCCATCTTAGTGGGTGTGAAGTGGTATCTCATTGTGGTTTTGATTGGCATTTACCTAATGACTAGTGATGTTGACATGTTTTCATGTGTTATTGTCCATTTGCATATATTCTTAAAAGAAATGTCCAAATCCTTTGCCCATTTTGAGTTATTTGTCTTTTTATTCTTGAGCTTAAGAATTCTTTATATATTCTGAACACTAGACCCTTTGATGACCAGAACTATGGGCTGAGGTGTTTTCCCAGTGTTGTGTTTTGTGACACCGAAGAATGAGCTATGTGGACCAGGAGATTTAAGTAAAAGTGTGGAAAATTTATTATAAGCAGATTCAGACTCCCTGCAAGGGGAGGAAGACCCAATAGTGGGCTGCCCGTTAAAGCCTTGTATATATTTGCTACAAGTCTGCTTCTATGTCTATTTGTGTCGTCACCTGATTAATTCTCTCAATTGTTTTTGCCCAGCAACAGAACTGAACTTTCCCTGTTTCTATATGCTCTTTCTCTGTTCCTGTGCTGAACTTTTTCTGTTTCTATACGTTCGTCTATCTTGTTGCTATAGGCTCTCCCTTGTTTTCCCATGTCTCCTGCTTTGAGTCCTGAAAGATTTTATTATTTCTGCTTGGTTGGTTCCTGTGGTTAGGCTGGCTCAAACTGCCATGTCTACCCCTGCCTATGTTCTACCTGCCTTTGTTTTCAGCTGGAGCCCTGCCCTATCTGCCTGGGTTTCAAGTTAGGCCTCTTACCTTTTTACATATTTGAGTTGCAAAATTTTTTTCCATTCTGTGATCCATTGGCAGTTAATTTTTTGTATATGGTATGATATCAGGGTTCAATTTTATTCTTTCACATGTGAATATCCAGTTCCATTATCATGAATTCAAAAGACTATTCTTTCTTCCATTGAACTGTCTTGGAACCCTTGTCAAAAATTAATTTACCATAAATTTGAGGATTTATTTCTAGACTCAATTCTAAGCCATTGATTTCTATATTTATCCTCATTGTCAGTACCACATTTGATTAATGTAGCTTTTATATTAAGTTTTGAAATTAGGAATTTGTTCTTTTTTCAAGATTGTTTTGGATATTCTGGGTCCTTGAATTTCCATGTGAATTTTAGAAATTTTAACATGTTAATTTCTGCAAAAACAACCATTGGAATTTTGACAGAGATTTCATTGAATCTGTAGGTCAACTGGGGAGTATTGCCATTTTAACAATATTAAGTCTTCAAATACATAAAATCTTTCTGTTATTTCTCACCTGAGAATATTTTTTTCCATGTTTTTTAAAGAGTAGAAGAAAAGGAGGGTGAGAGAGAGAAACATCAATGTGAGAGAGACACATCGATTGGTTGTCTCCCACCTGTGCCCTGCTAGGGGACAGGGATTGATCCTGCAATCCGGATACCGGGAATTGAATCTGTGACCCTTTGGTGCATGGGTGGATGCTCTGACCATTGGGCACACTGACCAGGGCAATATAGGATATCGTTTTTTTAAAAAAAACACACACACACATATTTTTATTGATTTCAAAGGGGAAGCGAGAGGGGAAAAGAGATACAAACGTCAATGATAAGAGAGAATCACTGATAGGCTGCCTCCTACACACCCCCTACTGAGAACTGAGCCCACAACCTTGGACATGTTCCCTTGACCAGAATTGAACCTGGGACCCTTCAGTCCTCAGACCAATGCTCTATCCACTGAGCCAAACCACCTAGGGCAAAGTAGCATAAATTTTAAGTGGTGTGCCTGCACTCTGTTTTTCCCATGACCCCTATTATTTGTAGTGCACAATTTTGCAGGGCATGAAGTTTTTCACAAATGTATATATCATGCTACAGCTGTGTGGGAGGACAAATTTTTCTCTACCCTCAAGGTTCTTTTGGCTAGTCTAATAATTAAATAGATATGAGTAGATCAGCAAAAGAAAATAAATTTAATACATACATATGTATGGGAAATGCACATATGTGAGAGAGTCAGAGACCCGCACATGCATGAGAGTTTCTGAGATAGAAAGGGGGATTGAGGTATATAAGACTTCCTGAGCTAGGGATGAGGGAGGTACCTTGGGGGCTTCAAATGGTCATTGGAAGATGATAAGAAGAGCAGGTGTTCAGGAATAGAAGTTTGTCCTGTCCTACAGATAGGTCAGAAGAGGTTACTTCTAATAATCACTTATTATGGGCAAGGCCTCTAATTTAAATTTTTCTAGGCAGTTAAAGGAGAGGCAGAAGTTTCTCTTCAGACTGAGGCAAAAGTTATCTTTAGCTCAAAACAATCTACATACCACAGGGGCACATTTTGAGGTGACTCCCCATAACTCAAAGTAGAATCTTTAGCAACAGTGGCAGGACAATGAGATAGAGATGTTTATATAAACAGGAACTTTTGGTGTCATTCAAATCTCATTTTAAACAAATTCTCCTACTTCTCTTTTAGGAATGGCTAATCAAGTCTGAGCCTCAGAAAATTTTCTTTATTAATAGTAATATTAATAAGTTAATATAGTTATTAATATCATTAGCTTTTACCTAATGATGCTCAGTCCTCTAGGTGTCCCAGTCCTTTGATACTGTTGCTGCTGCCCAGTCCTCCAGTATGTGCTCTTCTTGTTCATTGCAAACCCATGAGGCCACTTAGCTTTGGTTTAGCCAGCCCAGACTGCCCATTTAGTCACAATCCTGCGGTTTCACAACCTGTTGGTAAATTATGTCCTCATGGTCAGTGCTTCCCAAACTTAACATTTATAAGAATCACATGGAGCCGAAACCGGTTTGGCTCAGTGGATAGAGCGTCGGCCTGCGGACTGAGGGGTCCCGGGTTCGATTCCGGTCAAGGGCATGTGCCTGGGTTGCGGGTACATCCCCAGTGGGAGATGTGTAGGAGGCAGCTGATCGATGTTTCTGTCATCAATGTTTCTGACTCTCTATCTCTCTCCCTTCCTCTCTGTAAAAAATCAATAAAATATATTTTTAAAAAAAGAATCACATGGAGGGCTTGTTTAATCACAAGTTCCTGGATGCCATCTCTGGAGCTTCTGACACGTATGATATGTTTGGGTTAAGTGAGAATTGGCATTTGTAACAAGCTCTCAGGTGATATTGATGCTGCTGGTCCAATGGTCACATTTTGAGTGGCACTACTCAAATACCCTGCCATTAGCAGTATCTATCACTCACTCTGAGGCACCAGTTTCTTCCCTATCAAAACTTTGTTGGTGGGGGGTTGGGGGGGTGGAGGGGGAAGTGGTGCACTATTGCATCAGCACAGTCATTTTCAACCAGGGGCAATTTTTATCCCCAGGAGACATTTGGCAATATCTGGAGACACTTTTTTGTTGCCCTAACTGGGTAAGAAGGCATGCTACTGGCATCTGGAAAGTAGATGCTGCTAAAACAATGCACATCCTACAATGCACAAGGCAGTTCCTTACCACAAAGAATTATCTGGCTCAAATGTCAATAGTGCCAAGGTTGAGAAACTTGGCATCAACATGATATTGCTTTTTTTGCCATTAGCATGAAATCCTTCTGATTGTGTCTTTGTCAAGTAGATAGCCTATGAAGTGAAGATAGAGGTAAAGGAATGGTTGTGTTCTCTCCCCAAGCCCCGCTTTGTACAGTTCGTAGAATATATAAATCTCAACTTTAAAACCAAGTGTTTGAATTATTACTTGTAGACATGATAACTTGTTTTCAGATTCTTAACTTCTCCTTCTTAGGTCTGATAGCAGAATGGAAGACTTTACTAAAACTAGACCTTTGGACATTGGACCTATCTATTTCTTTGATCAGGTAATAATGTAGCTGAGTTTCATAAATTATAATTTACTTTTAAAAATATATTTCACTTTGACCAGTATTTTTCTCTACCTTTTAAATAGATTTATTTCATTTTAGATGAAACCAAAAAAGAAAAAATGGGATAAGAGAGACCTTCTCCCCCATTTGGAGCACACTCCAGAAGAAAAACATAGGTAAAACTTTTGGAATTACTCTGCATTGCTGGCATCACTGTATATTTTCAAAGGCTTATATGGTGCTCAGGATCAATCCTTCCCTATTTCCTACCCTCTAAGAAACTACATCAAGAAATTACCATGTCAAAGCCAACTATGAAGTTAATCAGAGAACTTTATTTTATTTTTATTTTTTTTAACTTTTAAAAATTTATTACCCATCTGACACCATAATACTTATTACAATGTTATTGACTATATCACCTATGCTGTACTTTACAGCCTTGTGACTATTTTAATCACTGACAGTTTGTACTTTTATTTTTTTTTACATGTCTTTTTTTTAATTAAATCTTTATTGTTCTGATTATTACAGTTGTTCCTCTTTTTTCCCCCCCATAGTGCTCCTCCACCCAGTTCCCACCCAACCCTCTGCCCTTACCCCTCCCACTGTCCTCATCCATAGGTGTACGATTTTTGTCCAGTCTCTTCCTGCACCCCCACACCCCTTTCCCCCCAAGAATTGTCAGTCCACTCCCTTTCCATGCCCCTGGTTCTATTAAATTCACCGGTTTATTCTGTTCATCAGATTATTTATTCACTTGATTTTTAGATTCACTTGTTGATAGATGTGTATTTGTTGTTCATAATTTGTATCTTTACCTTTTTCTTCTTCTTCCTCTTCTTAAAGGATACCTTTCATCATTTCATATAATGTTGGTTTGGTGGTGATGAACTCCTTTAGCTTTTTCTTATCTGTGAAGCTCTTTATCTGACCTTCGATTCTGAATGATAGCTTTGCTGGATAAAGTAATCTTGGTTGTAGGTTCTTGCTATTCATCACTTTGAATATTTCTTGCCACTCTCTTCTGGCCTGCACAGTTTCTGTTGAGAAATCAGCTGACAGTCGTATGGGTACTCCCTTGTAGGTAACTGACTGTCTTTCTCTTGCTGCTTTTAAGATTCTCTCTTTGTCTTTTGCTCTTGGCATTTTAATTACGATGTGTCTTGGTGTGGTCCTCTTTGGATTCCTTTTGTTTGGGGTTCTCTGCGTTTCCTGGACTTGGAAGTCTATTTCTTTCACCAGGTAGGGGAAGTTTTCTGTCATTATTTCTTCAAATAGGTTTTCAATATCTTGCCCTCTCTCTTCTTCTGGCACCCCCATAATTCGGATGTTGGTACGCTTGAAGTTGTCCCAGAGGCTCCTTACACTATCTTCATATTTTTGGATTCTTTTTTCTTTTTGCTTTTCTGATTGGGTACTTTTTGTTTCTTCGTATTTCAAATCTTTGACTTGATTCTTGGGATCCTCTTGTCTGCTGTTGAATCTCTGTATATTATTCTTTATTTCAGTCAGTGTATGCTTAATTTTTAGTTGGTCTTTTTTCATATCCTCCAGGGTCTCACTAAATTTATCGGCGGTTTCCATAAAATTCTTGAAAAACCTTCTAACCGTGGTTTTGAACTCTATATCCAGTCATTTGCTTTCCTCCATTTTTGTCATTTGTGACCTGTTTCTTTGTCTCTGCATTTTTTATGCTTCCCTGTGTTGGTAGAGTGGCTTTGTGTGCTAGGTGTCTTATAGGGCCCAGTGGCTCAGCCTCCCCAGTTACCTGAGGTGGACACTCTCGGTGCACCCCTTTGTGGGCTTTGTGCACAGTCTTGTTGTAGTCTTGTTGTAGTTAAGCTTTGATTGTTGTAGTTATCACTGGGAGGAATTGACCTCCAGGCCAATTGGCTGTGGGAATCAGCTGTGTCTGCAGTGGGAGAACTTCTGTGCTGAAGACACCCTTCTGGGGCAAGACTTGCTTCAGTGGGGCTTTGGTGCTCACTGAATCTGTCCCCTGAGTGTGATCCTTATGGATCTGAGGAGTTGTAATCTAGATGGTCTCACTCTGACCACTGGGTACACTGGCTCTTGGATCTCAGGAGGTGCTAATTTAGCCTCTGACTGAGGCTACCCAGCAGGAGCTACAAAGAGATCTGCAGATTTCCCTTTCTTTTTTGGAGTTTGGAGGTGTCCAGATGAGGCCCAGCTGTGTTTTGTGATTAATCACTATGCTTTAATTATGTTCAATTTGTAACAATGAAATTGGGGGTCACCACAACATGAAGAACTGTATTAAAGGGTCGCAGCATTAGGAAGGTTGAGAACCACTGGCCTAAGGGAACTTTGGGACAATACAAAACGAAACAACATCCGCATTATAGGGGTGCCAGAAGGAGAGGAAACTGAGCAAGGAATAGAAAACCTGTTTGAAGAAATAATGATAGAAAACTTCCCTGATATATGGAAGAAAAAAATCACAGAAATCCAAGAAGATCACAGAGTCCAAAACAAAATGAACCCCAAAAGACCAAAGCCAGGGCACATTATAATTAAATTGGCAAACACCAACGACAAAGTAAGAATCTTAAAAGTGGCCAGAGAGAGACAGAAAGTTACCTACAAAGGATCCCCAATCAGACTGACGACTGATTTCTCAATAAAAACACATCAGGCCAGAAGGGAATGGAATGAAATATACAAAGTCATGCAAAGGAAGGGTCTGAATCCAAGAATACTGTATCCAGCAAGGCTATCAACCAAAATCGAGGGGGAAATCAGGAGCTTCACAGACAAAAAAGGACTAAGGGAGTTTATTACCACCAAACCACCAATGCAAGAAATGCTAAAGGGTCTGCTGTAAAAAGAAGAAATAAGCGAAGAAGGAACACAGGCTTAAAGAATACAAATGGCGACAAACAAGTACCTATCAATAATAACTTTAAATGTAAATGGATTAAATGCCCCAATCAAAATACATAGGGTAGCTGAGTGGATAAGAAAACATGACCCACATATCTGCTGTCTACAGGAAACCCACCTCAGAAAAAAGGACTTACACAGACTGATGATGAAGGGATGGAAAAAGGTTTTTCAGGCAAATGGAAATGAAAAAAAGCTGGGGTAGCAATACTTATATTGGACAAATTAGATCTCAAAGTGAAGGACATAATAAAGGGAGCAATCCAACAAGGAGAAATGACTCTGGTAAACATATATGCATCCAATACAGGAGCACCCAAATATATAAAAAAAAAAACTTCTGGAGGATATCAAGGGAGAGATTGACAGCAATACAGTCATAGTAAGGGACTTTATTTTTTTTATTTTTATATATTTTTATTGATTTTTTACAGAGAGGAAGGGAGAGGGATAGAGAGTTAGAAACATCGATGAGAGAGAAACATCGACCAGCTGCCTCCTGCACACCTCCCACTGGGGATGTGCCGGCAACCAAGGCATATGCCCTTGACCGGAATCGAACCTGGGACCCTTCAATCCGCAGGCCGATGCTCTATCCACCGAGCCAAACTGGTTTTGGCAGTAGGGGACTTTATTACCCCACTAACACCATTGGACAAATCTCCTAAACAAAAACACAGCAAAGAAACATCAATCCTAAATGACTCACTAGATCAGATGGAATTAATTGACATCTTCAGAACATTTCACCCCAAAGCCACCGAATATACATTTTTCTCAAGTGCACATGGGACACTTTAAAGATAGACCACATATTAGGGCACAGGCAAAGTCTCTTCAAATTCAAGAGGATAGAAATCATATCAAGTATCTCCTCAGATCACAATGGCATAAAACTAGAAATCAACTACAATAAAAACAATTAAAAAAATCAAACACCTGGAGGCTAAATAGCATGCTATTAAATAATGACTGGGTTACCAAAGAGATAAAAGAAGAAATAAAAAGCATCATGGCAACAAATGACAATGAAAATACAACAATCCAAAATCTATGGGACACAGTAAAAGCAGTCTTGAGAGGGAAGTTCATAGCTCTACAAGCCTACCACAAAAAAAACAAGAAACAATGGTAATAAATTACCTAACCCTACAACTCAAAGACTTAGAAAGAGAGCAACAAAAAAAGCCCAGCGTAAGCAGAAGGACGGAAATAATAAAGATAAGAGCAGAGATAAACAAAATAGAGACCAAAAAAACAATACAAAAGTTCAACAAAACCAAGAGCTGGTTCTTTGAAAGGATAAACAAGATTGATGAACCTCTAGCCAGGCTCACCAAGAAGCAGAGAGAGAGGACCCAAATAAACAAAATCAGAAATGAAAGAGGTGAAATAACAACCGATCCCACAGAAATACAAACAATTATGAAAAAATATTATGAACAAGTCTGTTCCAACAAAAAGGACAACCTAGACGAAATGGACATATTCTTAGAAAAATACAAGCTTCCAAAACTCAACCAAGAATAAAAAACAAAAAAACAAAAATAAACCTGAATAGGCTGATAACTACCGAAGAAATTGAAACAATGATCAAAAATCTTCCAGCAAACAAAAGCTTTAGTCCGGACGGCTTTACAGGGGAGTTCTACCAAGCATTCAAAGAAGTAAAACCTATCCTAATCAGACTATTCAAAAAAATTCAAGAGGAAGGCACTCTTCCAAGCTCTTTCTATGAAGCCAGCATTACCCTAATTCCAAAACCAGATAAAGACACCACAAAAAAAAGAGAACTACAGGCCAATATCCTTGATGAACATAGATGCTAAAATTCTCAACAAAATTCTAGCAGATCGGATTCAGCAATACATTAGAAAGATCATACACCGTGACCAAGTGGGATTTATTCCAGGAATGCAAGGATGGTACAATATCCACAAATCAATAAATGTGATACATCACATAAACAAACTGAGAGACAAAAATCACATAATCATATCAATTGATGCAGAAAAAGCATTTGGCAAAAATCCAACACCCTTTCTTGATAAAAACTTGCAGCAAAGTGGGAATAGAGGGATCATACCTCAACATAATAAAAGCCATATATGACAAACCCATAGCCAACATCATAATCAATGGGCAAAAACTAAAACCATTCCCCCTAAAAACAGGAACAAGACAGGGATGCCCCCTCTCACTCCAGTTCAACATAGTACTAGAAGTACTAGCCATAGCAATCAGACAAGAAGAAGAAATAAAAGGCATCCAAATTGGAAAAGAAGAAGTAAAACTGCCCTTATTAGCAGATGACATGATACTATGCATAGAAAACCCCAAAGACTTCATCAATAAACTACTAGACCTAATAAATGAATTTGACAATGTAGTAGGATACAAAATTAATTTCCAGAAATCTATGGCCTTTTTATACACCAATAATGAACTCACAGAAAGAGAAATGAAAAAAACAATCCCATTACATTTGCACCAAAAAAACCTAAGATACCTAGGAATAAACTTAACCAAGAATGTAAAAGACTTGTACTTGGAAAACTACAGGACATTGAAAAAAGAGTTAGAGGAAGACATAAACAAATGGAAGAATATCCCATGTTCATGGGTTGGTAGAATCAACATCATTAAAATGTCCATACTACCTAAAGCAATCTATAGATTCAATGCAATACCTATTAAAATACCAATGGCATATTTCAAAGATCTAGAACAAAGTCTCCAAAAATTCATCTGGCATAAAAAAGACCCAGAATAGTCACAGCTGTCCTGAGAAAGAAGAACAAAGTTGGAGGGATCATAGTACCAGACATCAAACTATATTACCAAGCCACGGTTCTCAAAACTGCCTAGTACTGGCACAAGAACAGACTTATAGACCAATGGAACAGAATAGAGGATCCAGCAATTGACCCAGGTCATTATACTCAATTAATATTTGACAAAGGAGGCAAGAGCATACAATGGAGTCAAAACAGTCTCTTTAATAAATGGTGCTGGGAAATTTGGTCAGATACATGTAAAAAAAAAAAATGAAACTAGATCACCAACTTACACCATACACAAAAACGAACTCAAAATGGCTAAAGGACTTGAATGTAAGACGGGAAACCATAAAAACCCTACAGGACTCCATAGGCAGCCAAGTTGCAGACATATGTAGTAGCAATATCTTTACAGACACAGATCCTAGGACAAGAGAGATTAAGGAGAAAATAAACAAATGGGACTGCATCAAAATAAAAAGCTTCTGCACAGCAAAAGAAACCATCAACAAAACAACAAGAAATCCCACTTCATGGGAGAACATATTTGCCAATGTTATCTCTGATAAGGGTTTAATCTCCAACATTTACAGGGAACTCATACAACTTAACAAAAGGAAGGTAAACAACCCAATCAAAAAATGGGCAAAGGACCTAAATAGACACTTTTCGAAAGAGGACATTCAGAAAGCCAAGAGACACATGAAAACATGCTCAAAGTCACTAATCATCCAAGAGATGCAAATCAAAACAACCATGAGGTATCACCTCACACCTGTCAGAATGGCTATCATCAACAAATCAACAAAAGACAAGTGCTGGAGAGGATGCGGAGAAAAAGGAACCGTCCTTCACTGCTGGTGGGATTGCAGACTGGCGCAGCCATTGTGGACAACAGTATGGAGTTTCCTAAAAAATTTAAAAATGGAACTGCCATTTGACCCAGTAATACCACTTCTAGGAATATATCCCAAGAAAGCAGAAACACCAATCAGAAAGTATATATGCACCCCTATGTTCATAGCAGCACAATTTACAATAGCTAAGATTTGGAAACAGCCTAAATGCCCATCAGTAGATGAGTGGATTTGAAAACTATGGTAAATTACACAATGGAATACTACGCTGCAGTAAAAAAGAAGGAATTCTTACCATTTGCAACAGCATGGATGGAACTGGAGAGCATTATGCTAAGTGAAATAAGTCAGGCAGTGAAAGAAAAATAACATGATCCCACTCATTTATGGATAATAAAGAACATTATAACCTAATGAACAAAACGATAGATACAGAGGCAGAGAAGCATCGAACAGACTGTCAAATTACAGCGGGAAGGCTGTGGAGTGTTGGGGGGGGGTAAGAGATCAATCGAAGGACTTGTGTGCATGCATATAAGCATAACCAATGGACACAAGACACGGCGGGGGCGGGGGGAGGGAAGGCCGGGGGAAGGTCAATAGGAGAAAAAAAGGGGAAAAATATGTTCAAACTTTCTACATACTACTTTTGTTTAATAAATTCACCTTTCATTAAAATAAACCAGATATATAAATATTATTTTTAAATATGTATTAAATTTCTTAACCTTTTTAATATCCTTCTGAAGAAGGTATAATTATTGACTGTACTTACATATTGAGGCAATTAATAAATGGAAGGTATTACAGTTATTGTTATTTTAAGTAGTCTTATTCTTTTATTTGAGCAATAGATAAATCTGAGAGTTGTAAATGCATATTTACAGGATGTTACAAAGAAAATACTATAAAATTGAGATAACACAGTAGCTGCCTCATAGGTTTAGTATTAGAGTTTGGAGAAATGATGTTATGAGAGCAACTTTGAGTTTATTATAACGGGATATAGAAATGTATGAGTTATAATAATAATATTATGTTTAAAGTTTTCAAAAATAGGTCTTCCATCTAAAAAATATTAATGTGAAAATATAACCAATGCCTAAAGATCTACATTTACAATTCTTATTCCAATTCAAATACCTTTTAATTTAAAAAAGTTGCCTTTTTACATTAAACCCTCAGTTGAGAAACCAATGTTATTTTTCAAACTATGTTAATGTAACCACCATTTAGGAGAAAGATGTAAGTGACTCTTTAATGCTCTGTACCATTTTATAAAGTCCATCGGGTGGTGTTGACATGTTTCACCACATTGACTTGGTGAAAGAAAACATTTTGAAATTGTAATGACAAACAGGAGTGGGGGGAGGTAGGAGAATTTATAGGGGTGATAAATGGTGCTGGAAAGAGGCATGATATACATGAGATATTATAGAATTGTACACTTTAAACCTATATAATTTTACTAATCAATATAACTCTAATACATTCAGTAATAAAGTAATTGTGATGACGAGGGCAGCTGTCTTAGAAATATTTGAACAACTGGTTTAGAGGAGAACATTCCAAATTTTAAAACCATAGCGCTCCCCCTCCAAACTGCCCCAGCTATCAAAAGCCCTCATCAGTCTCTAAGCTTCTCAGATGCCTCTTCTAGATTTGGTAAATTCCCTCTCCCTGCACCTAACCTCCTACAAAGGTGATCGTAGAGAATATGAGGGTTACCTGTTTGGATTTCTGTCTTCTCTCAAATACAGTAACATCTGATAGGGGTGTGTTGGATGGGTTAAGGCAGTGGTCGGCAAACTGAGGCTCACGAGCCACCTGCGGCTCTTTGGCTCCTTGAGTGTGGCTCTTCCACAAAATACCACGTGTGGGCGCGCACGTACAATGCGATTGAAACTTTGTGGCCCGTGCGCAGAATTCGGTTTTCAGCCTGGGCAAGTCTATTTTGAAGAAGTGTCATTAGAAGAAGTGGGGGGTGTCGGTTGGTAGGGTGACAGGAGAAGCGGTGCAGGTGCGCCGCAAGATACACAGTGCGCCATTCATGCACGAGTTTAGTGAGCCAGTCAGTCAGCAGTCTCATGGAGCAGTGGTTAGTGCTAGTTGCCTCCGCAAATCGCGTGCAGGTGACAAAAGTACCTACTGGAAGCATAAAGTTACCTGTATTTCTCCAACCAGCTGCAGATCCTACAGATTTTTGTCATCAGTTTAAGAATTGTAATTCTTTTGTGTTGGTAGCTTTATTATTATAAAATGAAACATTTTTTTAGGTGCCCTGTTTGAGATGGCTACAAAGAAGCAGCAAAGAACAACGGAAGATGAAAACCGTGAATTTAAAGTTGAATGTACCTACCTATATAGTTTAAGTTTAAAAAATTTGGCTCTCAAAAGAAATTTCAATCGTTGTACTGTTGATATTTGGCTCTGTTGACTAATGAGTTTGCTGACCACTGAGTTAAGGGAACACAATAAGTTTGTAGACTTAGAACCTGAGAAATTCAGGGAAGCCTTTCTGGAAGAAATGATCTATGTCTTGTCTTATAATTAGACAAATGAATAAATGACACACACATATTGGTTTTTTTCTTCTGTGTATAAACAAAAATGTTTATTGTGGAAAAGTTAGAAGAGCATGAAGTATAAAAGGAGAAAATTAATCCCACAATTAATTTCCTTTTTGGTGGACATTTGCTTAGGCTCTTTACTACCAGATATATGATATATACATTATACAATTGAGATCATTCCACATATGTAATTGTGTATCTTTTTTATATAACATAATCATTTCCCAAAATTATTAAGAGAAATTTTACAAACAGTTTTTATTGCTATATATTGTTTGGGTATGGAATTATTTACTTACTTAGCAATATTCCTATGAGCTATTAGGTTCTTTTCAATTTTTACTAATATAAAAAAATAATGTTACAATTTGCAATTTTATACACAGATGATATACATCAGTGGTTCTCAACCTTCCTAATGCCGCTACCCTTTAATACAGTTCCTCATGTTGTGGTGACCCCCAATTTCATTGTTACAAATTGAACATAATTAAAGCATAGTGATTAATCACAAAAACAATATGTAATTATATATGTGTTTTCCGATGGTCTTAGGCGACCCCTGTGAAAGGGTCGTTCGACCCCCTAAGGGGTCGAGACCCACAGGTTGAGAACCGCTGCTATACATCTTTTAAATTATATTTTAAGATGAATTCTAGAAGTCAAATTACTAGGTTAAAAAGTATTCAATATCTTGCCCTAACCGTTTTGGCTCAGTGGATAGAGCGTCGGCCTGCGGACTCAAGGGTCCCAGGTTCGATTCCGGTCAGGGGCATGTGCCTTGGCTGTGGGCACATCCCCAGTGGGGTGCGTGCAGGAGGCAGCTGATCGATGTTTCTCGCTCATTGATGTTTCTAGCTCTCTATCTCTCTCCCTTCCTCTCTGTAAAAAAATCAATAAAATATATATTTAAAAAAAAGTATTCAATATCTTTAAGTCTCACATATGTTTTTCACAGTCCTACGGAGAGTATTAACTTTAAAGAAGTAGATGAGAAACCAAGTCTATCTATAGAAGCTGCATCGAAGAAGCAATATGCATTTCAGTCATTTGCCATCTCATCAACTTCTGTTGTTTCCAAGTTTCCTCCTAAAGTTACATTCTCCAAAATACAAATGCAAAAGAGTCTGCTTGAAGAATACAAAGACATTGCTGCTGAATTACTGTGTGAACTTGGGGAGACATTGCATATATATGCTGAGTATAATATTGCTTTCCCTGTAGGAGTTGTAAATCTTGTGAATTACAGTTGGCATGATCTCATTGAAGAAGCTAATAAATATGAAACCAAAATGTCAATGTTGAAGAAACAGGATGCCTTGCAAAGCAGTTCCAGTTCCATGATAGTTGACAAAATCAGCAACTATCCAAGAATAGAATCTCATGAGGAAAATCTTCTGATGAAAACAAAAAGAGATTGGCACCATTTTGTATCAATTAATCCTATGAAAAAAATACGTAAGTAGAAATTACTAATCTTATATAATAAAAGCCTAATATGCAAATAGACCGAATGGTGGAATGACCGTTCAGCAGGGGGCAGGGCCGGCGAACAGGTGGCGCCAGGCCAGCCAACACAGGTGCCAGCAGGCAGAGGGAGGGGATGGTGATTTGGGGGCAGCAGAGACCTACAGTGGTGGAGGGGCGATTGCCTCCAGCAGATGGAGGCCACCGGAGGAGGCAGCGGGGTGATGGGGGGTGGGGCTGGCCGCTTGCTGGCTGGCTCCATCCCCCAATCTGCTCATGGGTCACCTCCTGCAGAGGGAGGCCAACTGATGTCCAGTTGTCAGTTGGACATCCCCTGAGGGCTCCTGGTCTGAGAGAGGGTGCAGGCCGGGCTGAGGGACCCCCACCCCACCCTGAGTGCATGAATTTTCATGCACCAGGCCTCTAGTTAGATTTATAAATAAGAAAAAAAGGATAAAAGTAGCAAGTGAGATATTGACAGAACATTGTATTTGGTTATATTATAGTGATATTTGGTTTGTGTTAATCATTTTAGTAATTCATGAATGTCAGCAGTAAGACATAATTTTTTTTTAAATATATTTTATTAATTTTTTACAGAGAGGAAGGGAGAGAAATACAGAGTTAGAAACATCGATGAGAGAGAAACATCCATCAGCCGCCTCCTGCACACCCCCTACTGGGGATGTGCCCGCAACCCAGGTACATGCCCTTGACCGGAATCGAACCCGGGACCTTTCAGTCCGCAGGCTGACGCTCTATCCACTGAGCCAAACCGGTTTCGGCAAGAGACATAATTTTTTAAAAATATTTTTATTGATTTCAGAGAGGAAGGGAGAGGAAGAGAATGATAGAAACATCAGTGATGAGAGAGAATTATTGATCGGCTACCTCCTGCCCACCCCACCCCACACTGGGATCAAGCCCACAACCCAGGCATTTGCCCTGACTGAGAATCGAACCGTGACCTTCTGGTTCATAGGTTGACGCTCAACCACTGAGTCACACTGGCTGGGCAGACAGAAAAATATAGTGCTTTCAGTTCAATATAGCATTCATTACGCTTCATATCCATGTGATATGAAGCCTTTGCGTTGGGAGATCTTACAAATTCTTTCAACAGTAGCATGGTCCAACAGAAAAATGATGCTAGCCACATAAGTAATTTTTTAAAATTAAACTTTTATTTCTAAGGTAATTACAGACACACATGCAGTTATAACAAATAATGTAGAAAGATCACATATACCCTTTACCCATTTTTTTCCCCACATGGCAACATCTTGCAAAACTATTGTATAGTATCGCAACCAGGCTATTGATGCAGTCAAGATTCAAAATACTTGCATTACCACAAGGATCACTCATGTCCTTTTGCAGCCAAGACTATGTTCCTCCTGCCCTACCCCCTCTTTAACCCTGGCAACCACCAATGTGTACCCCATTTTAATATTTTTGTCACTTCAAGATTATATGAACTAGAATCATACAATGTATAACTTTTGGTGATAGCCTTTTTTCCCAACTAGCTTAATTCTCAGAGATTCATCCAGGTTACATGTATCAATAATTTGTTCCTTCTTATTGCTCAGCTATATTCTGCAGTATGAATGTATCACAATTTGTTTAACCATCCACTCCTTGAAGGATATCTGGATTTTTCCCTCCCTCCCTCCTTTTCTTCCTTGCTTTCTTCCTTCCACCTTTTGTCTATTAGGAAAGCTGCTAAAACATTTGTATACATGTTTTTGTGTAAATATAAGTTTTGATTTCTCTTTGATAAATACCCAGAACAGGTGCTGGGCCACATGTTAATCTCATGTTTACTTTTATATGTTAAGTGCCAAACTGTTAAATGCCAAACTGTTTTTCGAGAAGCTGTACTGTTTACATTTCCATCAGCAATGTATGAGTGACATCCTTGCCAGTATGTGTATGTCATCACCTTTTTTTATTTTAGCCATTCTTATAGACATGTAATGATATTTCAGTGTGATTTTATTCATGCTTCTTTTTTCTTTTTTTTTTGTTGGTTTTGGAGAGGGGAAGGGGGGAGAGAGAAAGAGAGAGAGAGAGACAGAGAAATATTGATTTGTTGTTCCACCTATTTGTGCATTCATTGCTTTATTCTTGTATGTGCCCTGACCTGGGATCAAACCTGCAACCTTGGTGTATTGGGACAACACTGTAACCAACTGCGCTACCCAGCCAGGTCCTTCACCGTGGTTTTAATTTGCATTTCTCTAATGGTTAATGATATGGAATATGTGTCCTCTATATATCCTCTTCAGTAAAATGTCTTTTATGTCTTTGCTCATTTTCTAACTGGATTGTTTGCTTCCTTTTTATTTTTAAGAGAAAAAAATTTTTAATCCTCACGCAAGGATATTTTTCCATTGATTATTTGTTTTAGAGAGAGAATGGAAGAAAGAGGGAAAGACAGAGAGAAATATCGATGTGAGATAAACACATCGATTAGTTGCCTCCTGCATATGTCCTGACCAGCTCCCTGGCTGGGTAGAAGCCTGCAACCCAACAGAGGTACGTGCCCTTGACCATAATCAAACCCGGAACACTTCGGTCTGTGGGCCAATGCTCTATCCACTGAGCAAAACTGGCTAGAGTGTTTACTTTCTTATTGTTGAGTTTTCAGAGTTCTTTATATATTCTAGATCAGCCATGGGCAAACTACAGCCCGCGGGCCGGATCCGGCCGGTTTGAAATGAATAAAACTAAAAAAAAAAAAAAAAAAAAAAAAAAAGACCATACCCTTTTATGTAATGATGTTTACTTTGAATTTATATTAGTTCACACAAACACTCCATCCATGCTTTTGTTCCGGCCCTCCGGTCCAGTTTAAGAACCCATTGTGGCCCTCGAGTCAAAAAGTTTGCCCACCCCTGTTCTAGATATTAGTCCTTTGTTGTAAATGTGCTTTGCAAATATTTTCTTCCAGTGTATTTTTATGCTTTTCTCTTTTTTTAATTAAAAATTTTAATTTTTAATTTAAAATATTAATGCAGGTGTCCCCCTTTCTGCCCCTTCCCCTTTGCCCATCTCCACCCACCCCTGCCTCTCCCTCCCTTGGCCTTCACCAAACTAATACCTTCATAAAAATATTAAAATATTGACAATTGGGCTTTTTTTTTTTTGACAATCTAGCAAAATGCTCTTTTTCTTCTCCTTCCCCTCTCCTCATCTTCTTCTTTTTTTCCCTTAGATGTTGTCGGCCAAAAGCAGTATACCCAGATCTTCCAGGAAAGCCATTTACCTTTTGTCATTCACTTCTCACTGTCATCCAAGATCTGTTTAGAAAATGGTAAGATCCCTTTACCCACCCAAATCAGGGTCAATTTTGATGAGCAACCAGAGTGAGAATCACTTCGATTCACTGAATTTGAAGCCTTTCTCCCAGACATCCTCTTAGTACCACAATCATAGATTTGAAGTCAAACTTTTCAAAGATATCACCATCTAACCCAGCTCTTCCTGGTTTCTCCACTCCTGTACCCTATGAGTTTTTCCTTCATGATTTTGAGGAACTAGTTTAGATAACAATGACATTTATGTCCCTAGAAGAGCAACCCAGGGCCCTTCCAACACAAAAACCTACCATTCTGGGTTTGGAACCAAGGCTTCTGTGTTAAAGGCAAAAATAGATTCTTAAATTGTTTACATGTTATAAAGGAGACTGCCCAAGAAAGTTTATGGTTGCCCAAATCTTGAAAGAATGCTCTCTATACCTGAATGAAGTTATAAAAGGGATAAGATATGGGTTGTTAGGAAAAGGAAAACTTATTATTTCTTGGGACACAAACATAACATAGCTGTATAGCTCAGAGAATCAGTAGGAGTTGAGGCTGACTGCCATACGTCTTATAGAGATGCTTTTCATGGCCTTTTTATCATAGTCCTAACAACCTTAAAAATAGTTGAAAGGATCTGCTTTTAGATAATGTGTCTAGTGATAAGTGTTCCTTCCACAGCTCCCCATTCTCTATTTATACTTCTGAATTTGATGTGTTGAGGGATCAAAATTTAAAACTAGAACTGTCTCACTGGAGTGGGACAGATATTGAGGAACTAGACCCAGGTGCATATGCTAAGAACAAGCCAGTAGGTATGGCAAAACAGCAAATAGGAATGAAGTAAATCTTAAGGTAATGAGAAAATGCTAGATGAAAATATCAAAGAATCCAAATACATGGGTAAAATCCAATGACTGGAAATCCCCCAGCAAGCAATTAGATGGCAAGCAGTGGCCAGCCCACTAGATAACCTGTGAACAAGGAGCAAGGCCTTATCATTGAAGGTCAGAGATTGAAATCTCAAAGTGGGAAGCTAGAAAAACTTACATTATATAATCCTAAGGAATCCAGTGATGGTGCTTGTTCAGTCCTTCCAGTCTAAAGTTAGGATGGTTCTCTTGGTCCTGGGGCGATGAGCCTGGAATCTTGAGGCAGTAAGCCACAAGAACCCAACTCACACGCGCTTAAGCAACAAGAGAATTATTTGCTCATGTCTTAGAGGCTAGCTCAGAAGATTAAAGGAAAAGTTGCAGGAACAGTGTCCAAGGCAGGATGTGGGACTCACCATGTTCTTTCCACCTCTGCTTGGTTGAATTCTACAGTTAGGCTCACCCCACATAGTAAAGACGGTCACTGCCAGCCATAGGTTCATGTGCTTCCAGCTTAGGAAGAAAGTGCTCTCCTTCCCCTCCCCACCCAAGGCCCATGTTTCAGTTCTAAATAATGACTCAGATTAGCTCTGCTTGAGTCAAGTGCCCACCCTATGGCCAATCATGGTTTCCTGGGAAATAAAGTAATGCTGTTGGTCAAACCTGGGTCATTGGCTCACGGGTTGCTAGAATGTATTATTGTCAGCCCAACTTGAATCCCATGGGATGGGATTGGGGTGATACCTCAAAGTAAGAAAAGTCAAGTAGATCCATTGTTTTGGAAGAGAAGAAATCCTGCCCTTAACTTAGGGGTAGGGTGGGGAATGGAGGTGAGGACAAAAGCAGAGAAGAGATACAATGTCTTGATTCAAAATTTCACCTGGAGAGTTTGTGGTTAAGGCAAAAGATCTGAAGACAGAATAAACAGTATTTGGAAGAAGCTACACCAAAACAGTAACAGTGCTTGTGAGGTAAGATTCCATGCCTTCCACCCGCTTCATATCTTCATTTTTAAATTTTTCTTCCATATGTAATTTACTGGTTTATTGAATGGACTAGACTTGGCAGGATGGAATAAAGAAAAGGCAAGGTTTTCTCTTCCAAATTCCTTCAAGCCATCTGTGAATCTTTCCATATGTTCACTACAAGGGTAGAATTTTACAAGGGGAGAACATTAGAATTGAGGGGCCTTAGAGATCATGTCATTCGGTTCTCTCATTTTACAGATGAGCAGTCTGAAGCCTAAAGATGTTGAGTACCCAAACAGATTAGTGGGATAGTCAGGAAAAGGACCCAAATCTATAGACTACCAATAAAATGTCCTCTCCAGTACACGGGATTCTTTCCTGAGACGGGGAAACTGAAGACCCTCATCTGTAGGTCTACAGAGTGTGTAGGGATTCTTGAAAGGCCTCTAATACTTCAGATGTCATCATAGGGGTTTAATTCCTTGGAGTTAAAGTCTTGATCACATTTTAGAGCAAATCTCCTTGAGGACAGGTAATTCTTAAGCTGATAATTACTTATACTTTAATATAAATGGATTTTGGTTCCCTTTTCAAGTAGGCTTTGGTAGACTGATGGGCAGGATTTACCCAGTGAGTACTGACTTGGGGTAAATTTTGAAATAAATATCCCTTTTTTGTTAATGTCTTTTTTTTTAAAGGTTGGATCTTTCACTATCCTCACACAAAATTGGAAATTCTGAAATGGAAGACAGTCCTCAATATTGCTGTGAAGAAGCTACAAGAAGCCATAATTCAAATGTAGGGAGCCCTCTACAGTCTTCAGAATCATATATTTTTATGAGGCATATGATACAGTAGATAGGCAAGGAGAGGTGTAGAGACTATGTGACCCTGGACAAGTCACCCTATTAACCTTGCCTATTAACCTTGCCTATTGTATTCATAATAAGAAAAGATACATGCACACACAAACCTGTCTCTTCCAGGTAACTCGTGGAAAAGTCTCTCTATGACACATGACTTCTCAACCAGCCTTATCATATGACCAGTACAGCATCGTATGTAACAGTGTTGGGGAAAAGAAGTAGTCAAGGAAAGAAAAGCCAGCTATGAGCAAAATACTGTTCTAAGGAAACATAAAGTCAGTCCCTGTTTTTATGTAAAATTGGAAACTAAACATCTCAGCAAGTTAACAATCAACAGAGGACAAATAAAAGAATTAGGAGGTGATAACGATAGCAGGCATTGACAAAATACTCTGTGCTAGACAGTCAACCAAGCACTTTACATGTTATCTATACTCCTTAAAACCATGCCAGGAGAGAGGTACAGTTATCATCTCCATTTTACAGACAAGGAAACTAATGTGACACAGATTGTGGCAATTCATTCAGTCATGCAGCAAGACAAAGACAAAGCCAGGGCTGAAACCCAGCTGCATCTGACAGCAAAGTCTACCCACTTTGTTTCTACTCCAGTTCTGTGTGAAAATACCACATACTGTTTGCAGGAATGTATTTTGACACATTCTTAGTATTTAAATTTTTCAAAAATTTAGAAAAGCGTAAGAAGAAAAAACAAACTTTTCAATAAGGGAATACCTTTTTTTACCATTTTGACGTATTTTCCTCCAGCTTTTCCATGAGTTACCTGGAAGAGAAGGGTTTGTTTGTGCACATATCTTTTCATATTATGAATACAATAGGCAAGGTGATAGGGTGACTTGTCCAGGGTCACATAGGCTCTATACCCAGGGGTGGGCAAACTTTTTGACTCGAGGGCCACAATGGGTTCTTAAACTGGACCGGAGGGCCGGAACAAAAGCATGGATGGAGTGTTTGTGTGAACTAATATAAATTCAAAGTAAACATCATTACATAAAAGGTCTTTTTTTTTTTTTTTTTTTAGTTTTATTCATTTCAAACGGGCCGGATCCGGCCCGCAGGCCGTAGTTTGCCCACGGCTGCTCTATACCTCTCCTTGTCTATCTACATATATAAACACATACACACCCATACATGTAGTTAAGTACTATTTAAATGCTATGTGTTTTACGTGTTTATATATTATCTGTTAAGCTATATACTATCTTTCGAATCCCATTTTGTCCTGCTTTTTCTTTGATAACATGAGCATTTTCCCATGCTGTTAAATTCTTCAGAAATAAGATTTTGCATGGCTGCTTTGAATTAAGTCTATTGCATAGATGTTTCATGCTTTTTTGAACTAGACTCCTATTATTGAATATTTACATTTGTTCAGTGGTCCCATAAATATTTTTCGTTTCTTTGATTCCTTCTTAAAGCTATATTCCTAGAAGTGGAACTTAGTTAAAGTACATAAACATTTTTAAAGTTCTAGAAAGTTACTGCCAAATTGCTTTCTAGAAAAATCATGCCACTAGCCCTTTATAGTAATGTGAGAGAGGCCATCTCAACAGTCTTAGCACTGAATGTAATTCTTAAGGTTATTCAACCTTGATAAATTGATAGACAAAGAATACTCTTAAGTGGCTATTTACTAACTGGAGAGGTTTAACTTTCTAAGTATTTTTTTTTATAATTTTTATTTCTTAAAGTATTACAAAGAGTATTACATATGTCTCCTTTTTCCCCCCCTTGACATTCCCCCAACCCCTACCCCCCAGTGTCTTGTGTCCATTGGTTATTCTTATATGCATGCATATAAGTCCTTCGGTTGATCTCTTAATCTCCCCCCCTAAACCCTCCCCAGGCTTCCCACTGTAGTTTGACAGTCTGTTCAATGTTGCTCTGCCTCTGCATCTACCCCTGTTCATCAGTCTATACTGGTCGCCATTATCTGTCCCAACCTCACTGGAGCAGTCCCAACCTCACCGGGGCCGTCTCAGCCTCACCGGGGCCGTTTCAACCTCACCGGGGCCATCCATACCTTACCGGGGCCGTTTCAACCTCACCGGGGCCGTCCCGACCTCACCGGGGCCACCCCCACCTCACCGGGGCAATCTCGACCTCACCAGGGCCGTCTCGATCTTTCCGGGTGCATCCCGACCTCACCGGGGCCATCCCGGCCTCACTGGGGAAACACAAAGTTTGGCCCTCTGTCCCCTGCTGGGCAGCTCCCCACCAGACAAAATCTCCAGGTGTTCCTGGTGGCTGAACATCCAGCACGCCTGCTTGGACCACGCTCTCCACCAAGTGCACAGACTGCCCGTCTGCCGTCCCCCAGCGTCCCACTCGAGACTGGGACCGGTGGGCATGTTTGTGCGCCTGCTGGTACAGCGGTTCCATATCACCGGCCCAGCCGGGCCCAGCCCCGGCCTGCCCCGAACCCGACTCCGCCCCCCGAGTGCGTCCCTCCCGGATGTGAGGAGCTGAAATCTGCAGCCTGCTGGGTTGGGCTCTGTACTTGGTGACTCTGCACATCCTACTCAGTCTCAATGCTCTTCTTTCTATGTGAGGAGTTGAAATCTGCAGTTTGTTGGGTTGGGCTCTGTACTTGGTGTCTCTGCACATTCTACTCAGTCTCAATGTTCTTTCTTTCCTTCCACTTGTAGAGCTTCCACTGGGCCAACTTTCCCATGGTTCCGTATGATAGCTGTTTATCCTATAGTTGGTAGTTTCGATGTTGTTGTGGGAGGCAGCACGCACAGGTCTCTTCCTTATGCCGCCATCTTGGTTCTCCTGGGTCTGCTTCTTGAGTGTGTCTCCCATGGGTACGAGCAGTTGAAGTCTGCAATTTGTTGGGTTAGGCTGCAAAAGTGCAGGTGGGTCTTTTTGTGCACCTGGCACAGCTTGGATGGGGATGTAAATTGATTAGGGCTGGGTCTCAGGGAGTCACCATGGCGGAGCAAATAGCACTGGCTGCGTCTCCGCGGCCCCTCGCCTCATCGGGCCACCAGGGCTTCGCGTCCCCTAGTGCCAGCGAGCAGCTGGAGCAGCTTTGCGACAGAGCCTCCCTCGCTTTCTGACGGCTGCAAGGCCATGCCACCTCTCCCTGTAGGGTCTGTGCCTCATGATCCTGCCCAAACCAGTTCAGTGGATTTGAGAGTTTGTAAAAGCACAGGCGTTTCCTCTTGTGCCTCTGGCACAGCCCGGATGGGGATGTAAATTGAGTAGGGCGGAGTCTTCGCGGCCCCTTGCCTCTCCGGGACACCGGGACTTTGCGTCCCCCAGTGCCGGCGAGCAGCTGTGCGCCAGAGCCTCCCTCGCTTTTCTGACCGCTGCAAGGCTGTGCCGTCTCCCCGTGGGGCCTGGGGCCTCAGAGACGCCCCCGGAACCAGCTCAGTGGACCTGAGAGTTTGTAAAAGCACAGGCATTTCCTCTTGTGCCTCTGGCACAGCTTGGATGGGGATGTAAATTGAGTAGGGCGGGGTCTCAGGGATTCACCAGCGCGGAGCAGATAGCAATGGCCGAGTCACTGCGGCCCCTTGCCTCTCCAGGACACCAGGACTTCGCGTCCCCCAATGCCGGTGAGCAGCCGCGTGTCAGGGCTTCCCTCGCTTTCTGACCGCTGCAAGGCTGTGCCGCCTCTCCCCGTGGGATCTGGGGCCTCAGAGACCCGCCCCGAGCAAGCCCAGAGGATTCGAGGGTTCGTAACCGCTTCCAATTGAAAAAAAAACCGCGCATCCAGTTGCAGCCCGCCTGGCGTGTGACTGCATACCTCTGTTTTTGGCGCCTCCGTAGCTCCCACTCAGTCTCACTGCGCTTCTTTCTTTTCTTCCAGTTGTAGATCTCCCACTGGGCCAACTTCCCCATGGTTCTGAGTGGTGGTTGTTTGCCTCATAGTTGGTAGTTTCAATGATGCTGTGAGAGGGCAGCACGCACAGGTCTACTCCCTACGCTGCCATCTTGGTTTCCCCTCTAAGTATTTTTAAAATATATTTTTTATTGATTTTTTACAGAGAGGAAGGGAGAGGGATAGAGAGTTAGAAACATTAATGAGAGAGAAACATCGATCAGTTGCCTCCTGCACACCCCCCACCGGGGATCTGCCCGCAACCAAGGCACATGCCCTTGACCGGAATCGAACCTGGGACCCTTCAGTCTGCAGGCTGACGCTCTATCCACTGAGCCAAACTGGTTAGGGCTCTAAGTATTTTTTGATATTTAAAAATATTTCTTCTGTGAACCAGGTGTTCCTAATCTCTGTACCTTTTCTCCCTTTGGGTTTTAGAGTCTTTCTTACCTGTTCATTTAAGATTTTAAGGTATTAAGCATATTAATCTTTTGTTATTTGTGATAAATATTCATTTCTCCATTTTATTTCCTTTTAATTTTTTAAAAAATATATTTTATTGATTTTTTACAGAGAGGAAGGGTGAGAGATAGAGAGTTAGAAACATCGACGAGAAAGCAGCATAGATCAGCTGCCTCCTGCACACTCCCTACTGGGGATGTGTCCGCAACCAAGGTACATGCCCTTGACCGGAATCAAACCTGGGACCCTTGAGTCCGCAGGTTGACACTCTATCCACTGAGCCAAGCTCGTTAGGGCTCCTTTTAATTTTATGATTAAGATGTCAGTGTTTTAACTTTTCTTATTGTATAATTATCTATGTTTTGTTTTAAGATTTTTCCCTATTTTTTTAAGGTTTAAAAATTTTTTTTTAAATATATATTTTTTTAATTGATTTCAGAGAGGAAGGGAGAGGAAGAGAGAGATAGAAACATCAATGATGAGAGAGAATCATTAATCCGATGCCTCTTGCATGCTCCCTACTGGGGATTAAGCCCGAAACCTGGGCATTTCCCTTGACCAGGGAATTGAACCGTGACCTCCTGGTTCATAGGTCAACACTCAACCACTGAACCACACCGGCTGGGCTTCCCCATTGTTTTATAAGTGGAAAGTCTTTTCTCATTCTGAGATTAGGTAGACCTACCCTACTTTTTATTTCTTTTTTCTACATTTAGCTGGACATTTTGTTGTGTGTGGTGTGAGGGGATAAGATTCTAGCTTTATTCCTCTGATGCCAAAAATAATGATAGCTGGTATTTATTGGGTGCTAATACTAACAGCCAATGTTTATTGAGTGCTTGTTTTGTGTAAAGCACTACATGAAGCAATTTATATGCTTCCATGAGTAAGTTGCTGTTGTTAGGCCAAGGTCAGAGAGCTAGTTAAGTGGGTGAACTGTTATATAAGCTTAGGTTTATCTAATACCAAGCCTGTATTTAACCTCAACATTATTATCTCTCTGGAGCCATGTATTAAATATATTCTCTGTTATCCACTGATTGGAATTTTCAACTTAATTACATCTTCAGTCTTATATACATTAGGGTTTGCCTTTGAGCTTTCTGTTCTATTCCATTAACCTGCCTATGAAGTTTTCAGCTATTTTAATTATTCAGATTATAAAATATCAGAGGCAGAGTATGGTCTTAGAAAGAGCCTTGAAGCCCAACTGTTTGGGTTAAAATCCCAGGTCCACTCATTCATGTGACTTTGGGAAAGTCAATTAACTTCTCTTTGCTCACTTTCCTCAACTGTGAAATAGGGATAGTCATAGTAGCTATCTTTTAGGATTGCTATAAATATTACTAGCCCCCAAAAGTACTCAATAAATGTTAGTTATTATTATCTTAATATCTAATACAGCAAAATTCCTCTTGTTACTCTTTCTATATCAAAGTGTCTTAGCCAGTTTTCACAAATGTGTTCTTTCAGGTGAACATAGAATTAGTTTTCCAAGTTTATAAAGGCCTCAAAGTAATGTGAGTCAGGCAGCATATTTTAAGGAAAAGAAAACCAAATGTTCAGGAGGTATACCTGTGAACTCTCTGTACTTCCCACTCAGTTTTGCTATTTACATATAATTATTCTGAAAAATAAAGGAAAAAATAAGACAAACTTGGAGTCAGAACATCCAGGTTCATTAGTCAAGGGGCATGGGATCTTGTGTAAGTATGTGGATTCCCTGAACCTCTGTTTCTTTAGTCATGTAAGAATAATAAGATGTCTTCTACTTACCATAGCAGGCTGTTATGAAGCTTAAAGCAACCCAATATATATAAACATGCTTTGTGGACACTAACACACTAAGCAAATAGAAAGCATTTTAAATAATAACCCAATACCTTCAGATGGTTTCTTGAAACAGTGGGTTGAACCAAGTAGAGATAGCTAGTCAGTGTAGATGGAGGAGGAGAATTTAGCTGGCACACAAGAAGCAGGGGTGAGTTAAGTGCTTTTATGTATGACCCATAGTAATAACGTCAAGGGACTGGAAGTGTGTGTGTGTTTTTTTAATATGTTTTTATTGATTTCAGAGAGGAAGAGAGAATCATTGATCGGCTGCCCCCTGCATGCCCCACACTGGGGATCGAGCCCACTATCCGGGCATGTGCCCTTAGCCAGAAACGAACCCAGGACCTTTCAGTCTGCAGGCCAATGCTCCATCCACTGAGCCAAATCATCCATGGCAAGAGAGTGGTGTTTTTGTTTGTTTGTTTTTAACAATGAGAATTGCTGAAGCTGGTAGAATTAGTTCCCAAAGGATCTGTCATATACAGAATCCAAGCTTTAAAAAGAATACAGGTAATTTTACATTTTGTGCATTATAAAACATTTCTGCAAGCAAAGCAGCTGAATCCTAACATCCCCTGGTTACCAGGGCTAGAGATACCAATGGAGATTAAATGTATGCTTGCTGGATGAAATGCATTTTTAGGCAAATCGGAACTGTCAGCCTTTTTACCCTACCACATTTCTACCACACTTGCTACCCAGACATTATAGATGTTTAATATCAAGTCAGATCCAAAGAAAATTAAAGGCAGAAAGAAAGAGTTTTTTCTAACCCCAGTGGCAGTCCACACTGATATAGACTCTGGATTTATCACAGGAAGTCCGGTCTAACAAACATAGTGAACCCTCCCATTCTAGACCAGATCCCAAGGCACATTCTCCAGACAGGTCTACCTAGACCTTTTGTCTGAGCCTGAGTCAGATCTCTGGGCCTTACCTGGTGAAGCTCTAAGTGCTCTGATTTTACTCATAATCACTGGTAGAACCTGGTGATGCAAAAGCACTACCCTGGGAATCGCAGACTTGCTCCTAACCCTGACCCTGTCATTCCTTAGCTGTGTGACCAGAGTACAAGGATCAGTGTCTGTGAAGGTCTAGAGCCAAGATTGGAGTCTACACAGTTTTCATGCTCCCATTTACCAACCATGGGATTTGGGGTACTTAGCTTCCTTTTCTCATATAAAACAGGGATCCTACTAGAATCTGCCACATAGGATTGTTGAAAACATAAAATGAAATAATACAGCTAAATACTATAGGAAAGCCCAAGTCAGTTTGGCTCAGTATATAGAGCATTGATCTGCAGACTGAAGGGTTCTGGGTTTGATTCCAGTCAAGGGCACGTACCTCAGTTGCAGGCTGCTCCCCAACCTGGGCCCTGGTCAGGGCGCATGCTGGAGGCAACCAATTGATGTGTTTCTCTCACATCAATATTTATCTGTCTTTCCCTCTCTAAAAATCGATAGAAAAATATCCTCAGGTGTGGATAAAAAAAATATGCTATAGTAAATGCTCATTAAACAGTAACTATTATTTAGCAATTATTCCTTTTTCTGTACTTTGGCTCCTTCATCTGTAAAATGGTAATAGGTATTCTCCAAACATTTCTTCAATTCTTACATTCAGTGGATGCCCCCACCGTAAGGAATTTAGCTTACTATTAGACTCTTAGGCCTATGAGATTTGAGGTAATTTGAGGTATAGTTCCCTTTCTATTCCAGCTTCTGTCTTAGAGTGGTATAAATACCAGAGGGCTGGCATAATTGGGTAACATCTGACTTACAGAAGGACTGTGTCCTTGAGTCCTAGCAATGACTTTTCCTGGGGATGACCATCACCTGAAACTTTTGAGAAATGTGCAAGTGTTAGGACTGCTTTTTTGAATTAATCAACTTGGTGGTGGTAATCATCACCTGTTGGAAAAACCAGAGGCCAACTTCTGGTCCTTAAGCAAGAAGAGAGTAAGACCATGGCCACTGCCAACATTTTGAGAAAAAGCAGAAAAGAGGCTCTTTGCTGGCATGGGAAGCTGATTAGTCTTAAAGCAATGACTAAAAGACGCTTTAGAAAAGGAAGCACTGCTTTTAAAAGGGTAAAGGGGAACTTTCCTGAATTACAGCTGCCCACTCTGACTATTTAAGTAATGTGGCATTTATAGAATGCAAGAGATTTTGCGTTGGGTTTTTTTGCACTGGAGCTTTTTTATCTTAATTTTTGGTCTTATTGGTAAGGATGTGGAATGTGCCTTTTTTCTCCCAATGATTATAGGTATTTACACTTTAGTGGCATTCTTACCTTTCTTTTAAGAATAATCCAAAAGATTCATTTGTGGAGAGTCACAGAAAAATAAAATCATGTTTAGGCATTGAATGAAAGGCCAAGATTAGGCTTGGAGAATAGTAATTAGACTCGTGTTTCCAGTGGATTATAATTGTGTGTTGTTAAACTGATATTGTACCATTGATGCTTATCAATGGAGAGGCATGCATGTTTCGGTGTGGGAAAGAATGGCAATCTATAAGTGCTTTGCTTTTGTCATATTGTTCGATAATTTTGCCCACTCACCTCATTTTTGACAGTGGGATATGTTTTCATGAGAATATGGGAAAGAAAGGAAGGAGCAGCAGGAGGAGGAAAGCAAGAGAAGAGACAAAGGGGGAAAGAGAGAAAGCTGTTGTTCGTTAAGCATTTCCATTTTCCAACTACAAAGTGGCAGATTTGGTCCTTGCCCACCCTCCTGGCTCTGGTTCCTTCCCCGCAAGGCTCACTGGGAAGCATGCCCTCCTGCATCTTGGAAGAACCAGTGACTCTTGATGATTGCTAGGATGCCCACTCCCAGTGCTCAACAATGGTGTGGCTGTTGTACCTTTCCCGCCTTTTATTAATCAGCTGTATTATTTTCAATTACTTATTTTTAAACCTTTAAAAACTCTTCTTTCACCATAACTCTTCCCACACCCCAGATCTCATACTCAACTGATAAGTGCACGTATTCAGACTATATCTTCCAAATATTCCAAGACCCTCCTTGAGATATGCCAGCTCAATTTCAGGAATTTTCAAGTGCAGCTTAAGATAAAAACATCAAGGATTCATGTTTGAATCTGCTCTAAATCTGAAAGGACTTGCTGAGAGCAGCCTTATACATTCTTTTATGTTGTTAACTGAGATTTGCTTGTTTGTGTGTTTGGGTTTTTTATTTATTTTGTTTATTTTTTATTTTGGTTAATTCTCACCCAAAGGATGTTTTTCCATTGATTTTTAGAGAGAGTGGAAGGGAGGGGTTAAAACAGAGAGAGAATATCAAACATCAATGTGAGAGAGACACATCGATTGGTTGCCTCCTGCATGCCTACCACCGGGCCGGGGATGGAGCCTGCAACTGTCCTATGTGCCCTTGACCTGAATCGAACCATGGACCCTTCAGTCTGAGGGCCAATGCTCTATCCACTAAACCAAACCAGCTAGGGCTTGTTTGTGTGTCTTGAGTTCCACTCTATGATGCTGTTAGAAATGTCCAAACTGCTTACTCTTCTCTGGGAAGGTGGCTCCTCCTTCCCCTAGTTACATTCCTGACACTTCTGATAATTCTCTAGTGTTGATCATGGATTTCCCACATTGAATGCCCATATTCTGTCTTAATAATAGAGAAGCCCAGCAGCCCACTTTTGGTGCTGGGATTACTGAGTAAAAGCAAGCCAGAAGCCCATGTGGCTATTAAGCAGGTGGTGTTGGTCTCCAAGAGAACTAAGACTGTCTCTTTAGTGTATGACCCTGCTTTGGCAGCCTGACTCTGGAGGCTTCTACTGGCATGTTGCCAACAACTACCTGCTACTTGGGTACATGAGTGTGTAGGAAGCTGGGTAAGAACTAGTAAGGTCTGCTTCATGGCTGACCCTCAGATACAGAGCCCTGGCGGGTCTGCATTTCATAATGTGCCCACAGCTCTGACACTAGAAATGTGGGAAATAGTATTGTGAAGTGGAGAGATTCGAGTAGAGAGTTTGGAGTGAATATGCATACACTGAAGCCTGGCTTTCCCATGCAGCTGCATAACTTGGGCGCTCTCTTTAGAATGGAAATAGATAGCATCTTTCTCATGAATTTTGCCTGTGGAAGACACCTAGTGAATATTTGTGGATGGTTAAATGAATGTTCTAAGAGGCTACCTTAATTTCAGGGTCTAGTCTAAAACCTAGAAGCGAGGTTGTTTCGTATTTACCTAATCTTCCTCTTTATCACCTTATTATTAATAAACATGTATAATCCCCACTAAAATGTAATGAAAACAACTAATATTTATAGAGTGCATGCTAAATACTGAGGTCCTTGCATTAACCAGAGATTCCTTACAATTCTGAGAGGTATTGCTATCCATATTTTACAGATGAAGAAACCAAGGCTCATAGTTTAGTACTTGGCTAACTTTCTATGGTCCCAAGTGGCAGTGCCAGGATTCATCCCGGTTCTCATCCAAAGCCTGTGCTGTGTCATACTGCTCCTATGGGGACAAAGGCTACTTACTAGTCCTGCAGTTCCTACAGCCTCTGGTATAGTGCTTCACACACAGTGGGTGCTCAATTAACTCTTTAAAAATGGCAGGTACTCCTTAAATGCTCAGCTAAGGATTTCAAAATCCAGATATCTTGATTTAAAAGAAGCCCATTAAACACTGGCTGGGTGACTCCCTTGGTTGGAGCATTGTCCCAAACACCAAAAGGTTGTGGGTTCAATTTCCAGTCAGGGCACATACCTAGATTACAGGTCCCATCTCTGGTCTGAGCAGAGGCAACTGAGAGATGTTTCTCTCTCTCTCTCATTAATGAACATATCCTCAGGTGAGTAATAAAAATAAAAAAGCCCATTAGAACAGCCATTGGCCATCCTCCAGCCTTTGATAAAACCAAGCAATTAGCCAAGTCTCAAATTCTTTTCTTTTGAACAGCAAAACAGAAGCAGCCAAGCTGAAGAAAGAGGGATTCAACAAACGACTTATTCTGCGCCACTATAATGATCCTAAACCGGAGGCAGAGGTGGACAACAGTCCCCTCGGTTCTCAATATTTCTGGCTGGAGCTGCTGAAGGGGAAGCCTCAGATGCCAGCAGTCCAACAGGATGACCCCGCGATGAAAAAGTTCCATTACGCCTTGATAGACGGTTCCTCCATGATTTAATATCCTTGTGAAATTCCAAAGGGAAAGAAGGATGGAGGGGGCCAGGAATGGTAGAAGAGGCTGACAGGTGGGGTGTTTCTGTATCATCAGAAATTTCCAAAAAGGACGTCTGATGTCTTGTGCTTATTCAGTCCCTTTCTCCCAGGAGTCCGCATTCCCTCATGCTGGGGGAGCAGAAGTCAAAGAGGTTGAGACAAATTCTCCAGTTCACAAACTTTACTTCTATTTAAGAAAACCTCTGGTTATAACCAGACTTTTTGTTAAGCACCTGAGTGTTCATGTGGTTCTGAGAAAATGAGTTTTCCTTGCATTTTCTGATTAGTAGAGAGGATGACATGGGGATTTAGCATCTAGAAAATCCAATTTAAAGAGAAGAGGGCATTTGTAATAAGTTCTTACAAATCCAAAATAAAATAGACCTCAAGAGTCCGTCATAGTTTTATAGAGGTTGGTACAGCTAGGTTTTTTAAATTGTTCACATATCCGCAATTATCCCTTAGCCTTCCTTTGCTCCTGTCTGTGCATAGACATTGGTGGGGAGATCCTGTCCTCCTGTTGTGTGCTGGAATGACCACACCCTGCAATGCTGGGTACCAACGGGCAACTCTGGTTTTCAGCAACTTTGCCATTAACTGGACCAGTCTGACCAGACTTACCTGTTGTTACTCACATGGTTGATTTCAAAGAATTCAGGGCTAAAATGAGGGTGCAGGTAATTGAGTGTATGGTAGGAACATGCAACTGGGAGTCAGGGAACCGGTGTGCTAGCCTGGCACTATCATGCTCAGTGACTATGGGAAATTGAGTCACCCTCTCTGGACTTCTGTTGTGTTATCTGTAAATAGCTAATTGAAATAATTGGCTAAGAATTAATGGCATTCTATATAAGAATTATTATTATCATTATTGTGTGTTTTATCAATATCAGTTCCTTAACCTTGATTTTATCTATCCGTCTGGCCGTGTAGCTGTCTGTCAAAGCTATTCTGCCCTCTCTTGGGGTGGCATGTACACCAACATATTCAGTGACTTGCCAGATCAAGTTATCCTTGGGACCTTTACACCTTTTGGATGTGGTAGTATTTCTTTTCCTAGGGGGTATGTGAGATTCCAGACAAACTAGAACTTGTGGGTAAGCTAAGGGGTAGAGAAAGAGCTAAATCCTAACAAAGGGGAGAGTGGGAAAGCAATCTTTTAGATGGTCAATCTAATTGGGAAAACTGGTAAGGAAAATGAAACATACACATGTGTTCATGACTGTTCCATATATGAACTTGCAAATCAGAACAAGCCAAAAGACGTTGAATCCAATTGAGCCATCCATGAAAAGATGCTATGACTCTTAAGAACAGGAGGACCTATATGAATGCAAGACCCCCAAGAATGCACAGGTTGGGAACTAAAATAGGGAGGCTGTTAATGGGTGAGACAGGTGTCAGCTGGGCTGTCTGACCCCTTAAGAACTAGATACACTGGCAGGACTCCCATTTCACACCCCATTAAATGTTGCTTGTCCTCCTCAAAATTTCTGCAAATTTCTTAGGGGTATGATCTGGTGGTCTCCTCTAGTTTTGAAACCCTGCCTTCTCTGAATATTGTTCTCTACTTTGTCTTGTGCCTGTGAGTTTATTTTTGCTTTTTATTTTTTTAAAATCTTTATTGTTGAAAGTATTACATATATCCCCTTGCCCGCCCCCCCCCCCCTCCATTGACCTCTTCTAGTCCCGCCCCCATCCCCACTACCCTTCACCACCCTATTGTCTGTGTCCATGGGTTATGCATATATGCGTACAAGTTCTTTGGTTGATCTCTTCCCACTTACCCACCCTCCCCCACCTTCCCTCTGAAATTCCACAGTCTGTTCCATGCTTATCTTTTTATTTGAGCCAACTGGGGAATTTTCTCCTTTCCTTGACTTTCATACACTGTTCACCAGAGGCCTCTGTGAGGGTAGCAGAATTTCTTGGTGGTTTGAGTTACCTAACATTCCCATTAAAAATGTCATGTACATGAACAGTGTAAATACTTGGAAATTTTAAAATTTTCAAATTCACCTATTTGCTGAATTTGAATTTTTTGAATGTCCCAAACACATATTTTTCCCATACCCTGTGTTTTGACTTCTCTTGGTTACAAGACCCTGGGAGTTGGGAGTTAGGTCATCCAGAAAGCAAGGAACGCCCTTATTTTTTCTTAACCAGCTAATAAATATGTGTTTGTGTGTTTCCGCCATTTTCAGCACTTCATATACACTGATCATGCTTCTGGTGAAGCCCCTTCTCCCTGATTCCTTTCGTTGGCTGTTTTTATGAGCCAAATCACCTGTCAAAATGTGTCAACAGCTTGCCAGCTGAGAGAGTGCAGGTCAGCAAAAAGCTAAGAGAAATAAAAGGCTGATGCTTGATTCTCAAGATGTAAATAGAAAAAGAGGCAGATTAATGGGGCAGCAAAGTGCCTCAGTGAGTGGCATGTATACACCTGTCCTTGGTGGGGAAGAGCTTTTCCCAACTTTGATGTTGAGATGAAAAGAAGATGACAGAATCGGGAAGCATTTCAAAGGCTGAGAAAGCACATACTTTCCTCTCCCAACCCTAGTAGTTGAACAGTTTTGAAAGAGTCGGAAACACTATGTAGTTTTTATGGCATTTTAACTTTAACATCTTATTCTGTGACACTACAGACAAGGTGGAAAAGTAACAATTTCTTTTATGAAGAACAAATATATTTTACTTGATTTTTAAGGGATTGTTAAAGTTAGGTTCTTCTTTTTTCCAAATATATTTTATTGTGTTTTTTTTTACAGAGAGGAAGGGAGAAGGATAGAGAGTTAGAAACATCGATGAGAGAGAAACATCGATCAGCTGCCTCCTGCATGCCCCCTACTGAGGATGTGCCTGCAACCAAGGTACATGCCCTTGACTGGAATTGAACCTGGGACCCTTCAGTCCGCAGGCCGACGCTCTATCCACTCTGCCAAACCGGTTAGGGCTAAAGTTAGATTCTTTAGAAACTTTTCTGGTGAGCTTGCTTAAAACATATCCCCTTTATTAATTGCAAATATATATCACTTTAAGTCAAGAAAGCCCTTTTTTTTAAAAAAAAGTCAAGAGAACTTTTTGCCTGGCCATCATGGCTCAGTGGTTGAGCATTGACCTATGTGCCAGGAGGTCACAGATCAATTCCTGGTCAGGGCACATGCCCAGGTTGCGGGCTTGATCTCCAGTGGAGGGTGTGGGATGAGGGAGGCGTGCAGGAGGTAGACAATCAATGATTCTCTCTCATCATTGATGTTTCTATCTCTTTCCCTCTCTCTTCCTCTCTGAAATCTTTTTTTTTTAAAGAGATAACTTTTCCATGTTTTTATTTTTCCCAGGAATCCTATGGTTAGGTCTAATTCCCACTTGAGGAAACTGAGGTTCAAAGAAGATATATACCTTTACCAAAGCCCCATTATAGAGAAAAGCATTGGTTAGTTTTCAGACTCTAATTGTGATGTGCTCTTTTCTCTTTCCAACCCTTAACATGTTGAGAGAGAGTATATACTACATGAATAATAATAAGAGTAGATGCTATAATGATGATGATGGTGGTGGTGATGGTGATGCTTTGATTATGAATATGGGCTTTGGGGTTAGACATATCCGTCACTTGACTAGAGCAACAGGGCAACTGGGGCATATGTCTCCAGTATCTGGCAAGCTTGCTCAGGTTTCTTCACGTGGCGGCTGAGTTCTAAAATCAACAATAGTGAAGATGAATCCCAGTGCATAAGCACTTTTCCAGCCTCTTCGAGCATCGCATTTGCTGATGATTCACTGATCAAAGCAAGTCACATGGCCAAATCAGGAGATGGAGAAAATACTCTTACTCTTTATGGGAGAAGCTGCAAACTATTGCAGCCATTATTTATTTATTTATTTATTTATTTATTTATTTAACTTTTTGCATTTTATCACAAGGGCAACACCTGAATCTAAATTATTATCTCTCTCTCTCTCTCTCTCTCTCTCTCTCTCTCTCTTTCTCCCTCCCACCTTTGCCTCTCTCCATCCCCAATTCTATTTTGACCGATTATAGTAGAATTTAAGAAGTATAAACACATATAAGATGGTTCACGCTAGAATTCATCTGTTAACCACCAATCCCTCCTTTCAAAGGTTTCGATGAAAACTCACAAGGCTTGATTCTCTTCTTTCTCCTGGTTTTGGTCTAGATATTCTTATACTCTCACCTGGAAGTCTATGTCATCCTGTAATTCTTTTCTATATCCTGTGTTGGTACAACCTGGATTGATCACTCCCTTTTATCTTAGGTCTCTCCCTTTTATCTTCTGCTCATAAAGCTCAGACACTCTGAAGTCTGTATTTTTATAGCTTTTGTGATTTCTGCTCTTTAATATTCTACAGAATCCCACACTTTGTGAACCAATTAACAGTCACTCATTATTCCAATCCCTCACCTACAACCCTAGACAACTACTAATTTACTTTCTGCCCCTTTAGATTCGTCTATTCCAGATATTTCCTATAAATGAAATAATATAATATGTGGTCTTTTGTGACTAGCTATTTTCACTTAACATAAAGTTTTCATGGTCCATCTATGTTGTAGCATGTATTAGCACTTAGTTCTTTTTTATGGCCAAATAATATTCCATTGTGTGGCTATACCACCTTTTGTTTCTCCATTCATCTGTTGATGAACATTTGTGTTGTTTCTACTTTTTGGCTTCTATGAATAATGTTGTTGTGAACATCCATGTATAAGTTTTATGTGGACATATGTTTTCATTTCTCTTTGGTAAATACCTACGAGTGGAATTGCTGGGTCATATGGTAACTATTTTATTTTATTTTTTACTTTTTGAGAAACTTGCAGACTGTTTTCCAATAAAACCTTTTCTAACCACCATTTTTTAAAAAAATTTCTGAAATAGCAGATTGACACAGTGCTTTATTTCAGCTGTCTGTACAAAGGAAGATAAGGAGCACCCCTATCTGATACGTATAAAAATATTAAGGATGTACAGTGTACAAAAACAGTTTTTCGTCATTAGTTCATATACTTGTGGGTCATGTACTTGAGGTAAGAAACAGGTTTTTTGTTGTTGTTTTTTTAATATATTTTTAAAAAATATATCTTTTATTGATTTTTTACAGAAAGGAAGGGAGAGGGATAGAGAGTTAGAACCATCGATGAGAGAGAAACATTGATCAGCTGCCTCCTGTACACCCCCCACTGGGGATGTGCCCACAACCTAGGTACATGTCCTTGACCGGAATCGAACCTGGGACCCTTGAGTCCGCAGGCTGACGCTCTATCCGTTGAGCCAAACCGGTTAGGGCAAGAAACAGTTTTAATATGACTGACAGTAATAGTGATACAGTTCCTGAGGTTCACAGTTGCGTCTGCTTAAAACCCTTAACCAGATGTCTAGATCTTGCACAGATCTAATGAAAGAACTAGCAAGGTCAAGAAATGTCACAAACTCTAAAGTTGCAGGGAGGTAATTCAATGACCAATTTAGAGGTTTTCTTTTTATTTAAATAAATACTTTACATTTCCTGCTCGCCTATAATGCACTCCCAAGAGCAAGATAAGGAGATTCTACCGGAAATGGTGCAAAGAGTAGCAGCAAAGTGTGGACACTGAGGTATGTGGAGACCCTGCAGTTAGGAAGGAAGGCCTTTGTTCTGTCCTCCGGAGAAGCAAGTAGCCCCTGTGAGAACAGTCTAAGTCCCATCCTTTCCTTTTTATTACTCTAATTTATTTATTCTCAGTACTAATCTTCATTCAAAATTAAATTTCCCTTTACTGGGTCTGTGCAACTAGAATGTGAGCTCCTTTATAGGAGCGACCACATCTGTCTTGTTTACTGCTCTACCCCCAACATAATAACGTGCCCAGTATAGAGTGAGTGCTTATTAAATACTTGAATAATTGAATAATGAGTGATCAAGAGCTTTTAGGAATATTTGTGTCAGGCTATTGAAAATGGGTAGATGGAGAGGCTTGGACAGACAGGATTTTAAGAGAGCCAGCCATAAATATTTAATCAAAGGGGTTGCAGCAGTTAGAATATTTTTTTGCTGAAAGTAGAGTTAGAATGCTTTGCTATAGCAAGTAACAGAAAAATCCCATTTAAAATTGGAGATAGGATGAACTCTAGATGTAGCATAATTTATGGCTCAATGATGTCATCAAAGACCCAGGTTCTTTAAATCCCTCCCCTTAGCTATTCGTAGCATTCATTCTTCAAATGTTCCCGTGATGGCAACCAAAGACACTCACTACATCTTCTTTTTCATATCTAGTGGTGGGGTGGAAGGGGGGCTGTTTTTCAAAAATAAACTATATGTCCTATCTTTCAGTTTCTTTAGGCCAACTTAATCACAGGCCCACCCCTGAACCAAGGGAATGCCATGCACCTTTGATCTTAGACTACTCAACATCTACCCCTGTAAATGGGGATGGACTCAGTGAGGGGTGAAGAGCTTAATGAATAGGAATTTGTTAGAAAGAAAGGAAGGGATAGAGAGTGGATGCTGGGTAGAAACTAGAATGTTTAGTGCCCTGATCAAACTTTAATATTGCCAATGAGTCTAGTTTATACTGGGGAATGGTTTCCTTGGTTATTTGTTGCATAAAATTAAATATCCAAGGTGAGAATTATATCCATGAAACAAAGAGGAGATGACAAAACTCCCCCCACCCCCACTTGTGGTTGCCTTCATCATTCTCTCTTTGTCTTCTTTGATAATAGTAACTAAGCAGATGAATACAGCACCATCTGCTGATGATATTTTGGGAACTTCAGAGAAGCCCAAAATGCTAAGCCTCACAGCTAAGTCTTGCCCTGTGTAATTTCATCCTGGGCACCACAGGCCATTCCTTGGCAGAGGATACTGTCTGCTTTCAGCATAACTGAAAGCTCGGAAAGAGAGAGGACAAAACAATAACAAAGCTGCCTTGAAAGGGATTTCATTACTTCACTGTTAATGATCTTTTAAACCGATCTTCCTCTTGTGCATTTGTCATCCCACCAAAGGGGAGTCTTGGTAAGAAGGCTCAGCAACTTGAACCTTCAGGAAGATGAATGAAATGGAGCTGTGGACGGGGACCCTTGTTGCAAGGATTCAGTGTATAGGGAAGGCCACACAGGCAGGTAGACTGTTGCTACAGCTAGAACTTTTGCTGCAGAGTAGGGGTGAATGGCTAAGGTCTTCCCTGAGATGCCTCACAGGAATGAGAACAGCTGGAGGCTGGCCTGGCCAGGGTGAGTAAAAGGGTGCACTCTTCAAGAAAGGAATGCGTTCTAGGTGTCCAAGGCTCAGGGCTACTATTCTTATTTCTTTGTTTGGTTGCTTCACTCCTTTAGCATATCTGTTGAACTATGGGCTCCTCAATTATGCCAAAAGCACCCCTTTTATACTGTGAACTGTTATTGTTCCATTAAATGGTGAGCCCCTCTGTTGAACTTTCTATTAGGTGGCAGGTACTCTATTTACTAACTTCCCTCCGTCCATTTTCTCAGCTGGGAAGTGGGGCTCGTAATACCTATAAATGGAATTGTCAATAAAAGCCAACACTGTTAAAGGACTTACAGGGTGCCTGGCTCTGTTATATGTATTAGCTCATTTAGTCCTCAGAACAGCTCTGTGCGGTAGATGCTATCGTTTTTGCCATTTTTAAGATAAAGAAACCGAACCACAGAAAATGTAAGAAATAGTCCACATTCATACAATTCGAAAATGGAAGAGCCAGTTTCAATACCATTAACTATCTGGCTCTACAATGGTTTGTAACCATTAAGCAACAATGGCCTGTTAAAACATGTATTTAAGACTTGGTACATAGTAGACTCCCAATAAATGTTATCTGTCAAAATAATTATTAGCACAGGACTCAAAATGTCGTGAGTGCAGAGAGAACACCTTGCTCTGGGCATCCCTAGATGCCTGAGAGTGCCTGAACAGTCTTGCATCTAATAGATACCGATATGTACTTGTTTAATTGAATCCATTCTATCAGTGCAATTCAGACTTTTGTTAAGCCCCTCCCTGTGCCAGGTTCTGTGCTGAGAAGAGAGAAGACAAAAAGATGATTTAGACATAAACACATAATGTGATATTACTCATCCAGAAAAGCTAATGGAATGCTAGGCTGCATTAATACACCTGTATTAAAGTATGGGGAAGATAAAATTGCTACATCCTTGTTCTTCGTCACCCAAATCCCATCTATCCAGTCTGGTTGATTCTTGAATCCATGAATGTGCCTCCATCTCTCTCACTCCTGCCCTAGTCCAAGCTGTCGTCCTTTATCCTGGACCACCTCTGTGAGCTCTTAACGAGTCTCTGGCATTTACTTTAATTATGTACCAATCTGTTTGATCATGCCACTTCTTTGCTTCGTTATTAAACCCTTCTATAATTTTTTGCTCTTACCACAAAATTCATGATATGGAGAAGGGAGCCATGCACATCTGGCTCCTACCAGCCAATCACTCCAGTGTCATTTACACCACTCTGGACTCTAGCCACATTGGTTTTCTTTCAGTCCTTTGAATACACTGTGCCCATCGCCTTCCTCATGGGCTTTTATATATATTACTAGAGGCCCGGTGCACAAAAATTTGTGCACTGGTGGGGGGGGTGTCCCTCAGCCCCACTTGTGCCCTCTCACAGTCTGGGACCCCTCGATAACGACCTGCTGGCTTAGGCCCACTCCCAGGTGGCAGAGGGCAGGCCCAATCCCTAGGTGCCTGCCCCTGGTCAGGCTCAGAGCAGGGCCAATTGGGGAGTGGGGGCGCCGCCCCCTGTCATGCACAGAGCAGGGCGGATTGGGAGGTTGCGATGCCACCCCCAGTCACGCTTAGGGTAGGGCCGATTGGGGGGTTGGGGCACCGCCCCCTGTCACACTCAAGGCAAGGTCGATGGAGAGGTTGCGGCGCCACTCCCTGTCATGCACAGAGCAGGGCCGATCAGGGGGTTGGGGCGCTGTCCCCTGTCACACACAGAGCAGGGCCCATTAGGGGGTTGGGGCTCCGTACCCTGTCATGCACAGAGCAGGGCCGATCAGGGGGTTGGGGCGCTGCCCCCTGTCACACACAGAGCAGGGCCCATCAGGGGGTTGGGGCACTGCCCCCTGTCACCCACAGAGCAGGGCCCATCAGGGGGTTGGGATGCCGCTGCTGTCACACTCAGGGCAGGGCCGATGGGGAGGTTGCGGCTCTACCCCGTCACACACAGAGCAGGGCCCATGGGGGGGTTGGGGCGCTGCACCCTGTCACACACAGAGCAGGGCCAATCAGGGGTTTGAGGAGCTCCCCCCTATCAGGCACAGAGCAGGGTCAATCAGGGGGTTGGGGTGCCTTCCCCTGTCAGGAACAGAGCAGGGCAGATAGGGAGGTTCTGGCCCCGCCCCCTGTCACACACAGAGCCGCAGGGCAATCAGGGGGTTTGGGTGCTGCCCCCTGTCATGCTGCTCCAGGGGCCAGGAAACCTCGCAGCTCCGCTGATCCCGGGTTCGGGAGGCCTCACGGCTCCGCTGATCCCGGGGCCGGGAGGCATATTACCCTTTTACTATATAGGATAGAGGCCTGGTGCACGGGTGGGGGCCGGCTGGTTTGCCCTGAAGGGTGTCCCGGATCAGGATAGGGGTCCCGTTTGGGTGCCTGGCCAGCCTGGATGAGGGGATGATGGCTGTTTGCAGCTGGTCACACTCCCTTCAGGGTGGGGGTCCCCACTGGGGTGCCTGGCCAGTCTGGGTGAGGGGCTGAGGGCCGTTTTCAGGCTGGTGGGCGATTGAAGCTCCCAACCTCTCCTTTTTTCTTTTTTTTTTTTATTCTGGGATTTATTTACCTTCTATGGCTGTTACTGGAGTTGAGAGCCGGCTTTAGCTCTGAGGCCGGCTCCAGCTTGAGGCCTCGGCTGCTGAAAGCAGGAATCTAGGGTTTGTTTGGGTTCTATAATTGCAACATTGTTTCGGTCCTGCTTGCTCCAGCTCTGACGGCTGAAAGCAGGTTTCTGGGGATTGCTTAGCTTCTATATTTGCAACAATGTTTCTTAGAGAGCAGCTCAGAGGCCGGCGGCGGTAGGCGGGGAACCTTGGCTTCCTTCGTCACTGGAGCAAGCAAGCTTCCTGTTCACTTCAGCTGCCTGGCTACCGGCCGCCATCTTGGTTGGCAGTTAATTTGCATATCGCCCTGATTAGCCAATGGGAAGGGTATCGAAGTTACGGTTAATTACCATGTTTCTCTTTTATTAGATAGGATTGCATTCATTTGGAACACAATTCTGGGACAAATGTCCATCTCTGATTCAATAGCAACAGTAAGGCAGCAGGGCCACATGGTATATAATCATGGATAGCAGGGTCCATTCCTGAAATGGAAGGGGATGTGTCTCAGAGAAGGGAGATCTTGATCATCTGAGAGGTATATACCAACGTTCTCTTCAAGGGAGATATTCAGGTAGAGGCAAGGTGACCATCCTCCAAGAATGTGATAGGAGGAAGTCCTATCCTCTTGAAGGCTGTGACCTGGTGACTTCCACCACCTTGGCCAAATCAATGAGTACATGAAGGTTTCTTGTAAATGAGTCATGTTTCTTTCTTTTTTTGGCAGCCAAATAATATCAATGATGTTTAATGAGGATGGAGGCCTGGTGATCAACAAAAATGGATACATTGTGAGAGAATGGGCATGGCCTTCAAAGGGAAAACTTGATGATCCTGTTGAAATTTTGGTAACATATTACAATTTATCATTTTTCTGGTCATTGATTATGCTCTAACCATAATTTTCTTTGTGGGTCTGAAATATACTATTGAAGAAGGAGGGTTGAGAGAACTGAGTTATTCAGTTTGGATGTCTTCACTAGCTAACTAAGCTGGTAAATCTTTATTTCAGTTCTTTACTTCACTTGGCACTTTACTTGGTCCTTTCATGATGTATTTATCTTTGCTAAGCAGCAATTACTTAAATAGTAGTTTAAAAATTATTATTATAAAAACTTGTGCCTACTATAAAACATTTTTAAAAAAAGAAAGTATCTGCCATAACCGGTTTGGCTCAGTGGATAGAGCGTTGGCCTGCGGGACTGAAAGGTCCCAGGTTCGATTCCGGTGTACCTTGGTTGCGGGCACATCTCCAGTAGGGAGTGTGCAGGAGGCAGCTGATCGATGTTTCTCTCTCATCGATGTTTCTAACTCTCTATCTCTCTCCCTTCCTCTCTGTAAAAAAATCAATAAAATATATTTTTTAAAAATAAGAAAGTATACAATGTTCAAAGTGAAAGTCTTCCTCTCAGTCTCACTGTGCAGAAATTACCTCTGTTGACAGCTCAGTATATGTCTCTGTAGGATCAAGGATCAAACATTCAGATAATTAGGAGTGAGCCTGCCATGTGGAACTGCAGTGGACTGGGATGTCTGTATCCCCTGAAGAGGCAGCCTCTACTCAGGGCTAGAGGCTGTTACCACATGGGAATATGGGCTTGGGCTTGCTATCTTTTATGATTTAAAAAAAAGCCATAAATTCAGATTTTTTGATGCAATAGCTTGATATTTAAAAGTTGTCAATTAATTCAAACTCTGAGAGGACTAAACCAAAAACTTCTGAGCTGCCAGTCTGTAACCTCTGTGCTAGACATTCTCAATTCATATAAAGTTACTGTGTGTGTGTGTGTGTGTGTGTTGCATTTTGTATACAGGATCACTTTGTTTCTTTATAATTATATTTTTATTGATTTCAGAGAGGAAGGGAGAGGGAAAGAGAGATAGAAACATCAATGATGAGAGAGAATCATTGATTGGCTGCCTCCTACACGCCCCACACTGAGGATTGAGCCCACAATTGGGCATGTGCCCTGAACGGGAATCAAACCAGTGACCTTCTGGTTCATAGGTCAACGCTCAACCACTGAGCCAAGCTGGCTGGGCACTTTATTTTTATTTCTTAATGTTTTTATTGATATTTTTGAGAGAGAAAGGGAAAAAGAGAGAGATTGGGAAACATCAATGAGAAAGAACATCGATTGGTTGCCTCCTGCACGCCCATCACTGGGGCTTGAGCCCGCAACTCAGGCATGTGGCCTGACTGGGAATTGAACCTGTGACCCCTTTGTGCATAGATAGATGCTCAACCATTGAGCCACACGGGCTGGGCAGGGTCGCTTTACAAAGTTCACTGAACCACCAACCCCTAAGGGCACCATGTATATAGAGCTGTGCTATTCAGTATGGAAGCCACTAGCCACCTGTGGCCATGGAACCTTTGAAATACACTGTAAGTGTAAAATACACACTAGATTTTAAAGACATAGTACAAAAAATGAGAATGTAAAATATCATATTAATAATTTTTATAATGGTTACATGTGGATATATTAATATCTAGATATTTTTAGTTATAAAATGTTAAAATTAATTTCACCTGCTTTTTGCTCTTTTTAATGTGGCTACTACAAAATTTTAAGTTATTTATGTGGCTCACGTTGTATTTTTACCGGACAGGCTCTTGTGTAGGGAAGTAGCTTAAGGCCTTTATTCTATATAATCTACAGAATCGTTCATGGTGGCCGTGTATCCTACATATACTATTCAGGTGGCTTTTTTTAAAAAAAGTACTGCTTAGTTCTGGAGGGCTAGGGAAGTAAAGAGCAAGTAAAGAAACTGTAAGAGGCAAGCCTGCATGTACAAGTTTCCTGACCCTCAGGGTTTCCCCACCTTTTGTCTAGAAAAATCATGGTAGCTCATGGGGTAGGTCATTTAGTTCATATTACCTCAGCTGGCAGCCTTCAGGAAGCAAGGGAATGTAACTTGCAACCAAACAAAAGTCTTCCCTGCTTAGAGCAGCTGACCTAATGAGGATGCTTTATCTACACAAGCCTTTAAATGTGCTGTGCAAATCTGTAGATGTCATGGCAAACAAATTTCTAGCATAAAACCTAAAACCCATTCCTGACTAAATGAAATTAGACTAAAGCTATCTGTGAATGTTGATCTCAGATTTCCTTCCAGGCATCATGTAAATGTCTATGATTTCCACCTGAATTATGAGCATGAGAATTCTGTGCAAGAAATGACAATTCTTCCTGTTGTCCCCAGGTGAATGCATTCATCACTGTGAAGATTTCTGGGCGCTTTGCCATCTCCTTGGTCTACAAATGGCATCCTCAAAGCCTAAAGCTGTCTCTGGCACCTGTAAAACGCAGGCCCTCCATGTTTCCTCCACACACCCCTGAGACAGTAGGTCCGGAGATTTCTTCAATCATCTACATGATGGCACCTTAGCACAGAACAGAGCAGGGACAATGTTCACTGATTTTAGATTCTTAATTTTCAGTATTTCCCAGTGATTTCTACAATATGGATGCTATTATAGCTGTTTATGGACCTTACTTGAAATAACTGAAAGTTTGGGAAGAGGAGAGGTTAGAAGATAAAGGTAGAGTTGAGAGAAAAATGAAGACCTAGTTTTTTCTAAGGCCGTGATTCCTAAGCTTTGGAGAATTAACTTCCTGTGTCCTAAGTAGTTGAATTATTTGCATTTATATACTAGTAATCTATGATTTCTTAAAAACAGTGTAAGGCTCAGATGTTGTTTTTTTTTAACTAAAAGAAACTATATCAATTTAAGGTGTGTTTTTTTAAGCATAACTAATATTCCAAAAACACTTGGCGATGTTAGAGCATTGCTAAAACTATGGCTCAGAATAACTTCTCTTAATAATCACTTTACAGTTGCACTTAATCTCTGTTGAGAAATTTTTGGCTAAAACTTTTGTTTATCAAGAGGTAAGACACTAAAACATTAGTATCTCTAATTTCATATATTTAAGTAGTGAGCTTTGATCAAACTTTTTAAAAAATGTTTTATTTATTTATTTTTTATTGTTGTTGTTGTTAATCCTCACCTGAGTATATTTTTCGATTGGTTTTTAGGGAGAGTGAAAGAGAGAGGAAAAGACAGAAATATCAATATGAGAGAAACACATCGATTGGTTGCCTCCTGAATGAGCCCTGTCAGGGCTCGGACTGAGGAGGAGCCTGCAACCAAGGTACATGCCCTTGACCGGAATCGAACCCGGGACCCTTTGGTCCACAGGTTGATGCTCTACTAGTATCCACTGAGCCAAACCTGCTAGGGCTTTGATCAAACTTTTAAAATTTTGAGTGCGTTTATGTGAATGGCACACATATTACAGAATGTGTATGAATACATGTAAAAGATCTTTATTTTTAGGGACTGGCATCAGAACTTTGTTACTCTTTCAAATAAGCATGTCAAACTCAAAGGCTAACATGGGCCAAATAAACAAGGCATGAAGCCCTCAGACTGCAAGTTTGACATGCTTGCTTTAGAATTACCATGGTTACTTCACAAATACTGGAATTATATAGTTTTTCTATAAATATGCCTTTAATATCATGCTATTTGCCTCTCTGGGTTTTTATGAGCCATGTCATCTGAGTTTACAATCTCTCTCAGCCATTCCCTGATGTCAATCCCATCTCCAAAGAAGCCAGAGAGCTATTCAAGGCCTACACAATGAAGTGCAAGCTAATGAAATCCATAACTCAGGTCAAAGATGTAAGTGTGAATTAGTCACTATTTTGATATTGGATTTAAGTTTTCATGTTATTCTAGTTACTTTTTTCTTTCAACATAGGCTGGATTTGTTTTAGAAAAAGGACCAAAGAATCAAGTTATTGAACACAGATAGGTCCATTCACGTAATCACTGAAAGGAACATATGCTGACTCTTTGTTTGTATTTATTTGTTTGTTTGATTCTTTGTTTTGTTTATCTTTTTTAAAAACATCTTAACCATTTTTAATTGTACAATTCAGTGGCATATGTATATTCACATTGTTATATAATCATCGCCACCATCTATCTCCAGACTCTTTCATTTTGCAAAATGAAAACTCTGTACCCATTAAACAACAGTTTCCCATTCCCCTGCCACCCCACCCTTTGGCAACTGCCATTCTAGTTCCTATCTCTATGAATTTGACTATTCTAGGCACCTTATCTAAGCGGAATCATATAGTGTTTGTCCTTTTGTAACTGACTAATTTCACTTAGCATAATGTCCTCAAAGTCCATTCATGATGTCTCTTGTGTCAGAATTACCTTCCTTTTTAAGGGTGAATAATATGCTATATAATAAAGAGCTAATATGCTAATTAGACTGAACAGCCGAACGACTGTCTGGATGACCTTCCGGACGAAGCCAGGGCTGTGAGGGCCGAGCCCCTTGCACTAATTTTGTGCATTGGGCCTCTAGTTTCATTATATTTTAGTACCATATTTTATTTATCTATTCATCTGTTGATGGATACTTGGATTGCTTCATATTTTAGCTGTTGTGAATAATGCTGCTATGAACATGGGTATACAAATATCTCTTTGAGACCCTACTTTCAATTCTTTTGGATATATTCCCAGAGTAGAATTGCTGGATCATATGGAAATTCTATTTCTAAGTATTTGAAGACCTACCATACTATTTTTCATATCAGCTGCACCATGTTATAGTCCCACAATCAGTATACAAGGGTTCCACTTTCTCTATATCCTCACCAACATTTGTTATTTTGTGTATTTTTTAAATAGTAGCCATCCTAATGGGTGTGAAGTGTGTATTTAACTTTTTATTTTTACAAAAATTAAACAATTTAATATTGTGAATTTTTTTTAAAAAAAAGTAGCACACAAATGTACAATATCATAGAGAAACCCAGATTTTTATCACTTGCTCAGTAATGCCTAGTGAGTAGATAGCGATACAAGCACCCATAAGTGCCCTTATGGATTCCAGTTCCTAGAGTCTGAATCATTTGTTCAGTCCATAGAGACAAAGTTGTTTTGTCCAGTCACAAAAAAGTGAGCAATTTTATTACTGCAAGATTATCTCTATTTTTTTTTTTGCCTTTGGGGGATAAAATGTCTTTATATAAATTGTTTTATTATTGTTACCTTAAAGGAGGTAAGGACACATAATATATTCTTACAGAGATCTTCTGCAGTTTCCACAAGCAATAGGGAGGATGTTTCATTGCAGAGGTTTATTTTTTAAGTGTCCATTTTCCTCATAAAGTATTTTCTTTAATAATGCCATAATCCATCACAAATTAATTTTAGTTATTTATTTACTTAATTTTAAAGAATTTACATTTTCCTTAAAATATATTTTATTGATTTTTTACAGAGAGGAAGGGAGAGGGATAGAGAGTTAGAAACATTGATGGGAGAGAAACATCGATCAGCTGCCTCCTGCACACCCCCTACTGGGGATGTGCCTGCAACCAAGGTACATGCCCTTGACCGGAATCGAACCTGGAACCCTTCAGTCCACAGGCCGATGCTCTATCCACTGAGCCAAACCGTTAAGGCTACATTTTGTTTTTCAATTACAGTTTGCATTCAGTATTATTTTGTATTAATATTAGGTGTACAGCATAGTGGTTAACTAGTCATATACTTTACAAAGTGATCCCCTGATATTTCCAGTACCCACCTGGCACCATACATAGTTACCAAATATTATTGACTATTTTCCCTATGCTGTACTTTGCATTCCCATCCCTATTTTGTAACTATCAATCTGTACTTCTTAATCCCTTCACCTCTTTCACCACAGGTATATTTAACTTTTAAAAAATCTACTTTATTAAAGTATTTTTTATTTACATTAAAATGCATCCATTTAATGCATTTGATAATTTTTGACAAATGTGTGCATTTGATGATTGTTGACAAATGTATACACCTGTATAAGTGCCACTGCAATCATAATATAATTTCTATCACACCAAAAGGTTCCCATGTATTCCTTTCTACTCAGTCCTCCCTGTTCTGACTCCAACACTGTTAATTAGCTTTGTATTTCTAGTGTAAAATCATTCACATAGGAAGAACCAATATGTACTCTTTTCTGTCTAGCTACTTTTGTTCAACATATTGTGTTTGAGGTTCATTTATGTTTCAGATGTATCTGTAGTTTTTTCCTTTGTATGGCTGACTGGTATTCCCTTATATGGATATACCACACTTTGTTTATTCATTCACCCTTTGATGGGCATTTGGGTTCTTTTCAGTCTTTGGCTATTATGGATAAAGCTGCTATGAACAGTTGCATTTAAGATTTTTTTAAATTAGAACCTTAATTCTAAAGTGGGCACTGTTGGCATTTGGGGCCAGATAATTCATATTTATGCAGGACAATCTAGCACATTTCAGAATGTGTCCCTGGTCCCCACAAACTAAGTGCTTGTTGTGCCATCAATCAAAAGGCCCATGTACGTTTCTGAATGCCTCCAAGGAAGAATGTACTCACTCAGGTGGAGAACTGTTCTATATGCCTGGGGCAATATTTGGGTATATATTGTGGGGAGGTCAGTCATAAGATTGTTCACTAATCTAGCCAAGATATTATGGACTGAACTAAGGTAGTGAGGATCTAAGATAGATGAGAGCTACAAGTTAATTAGGAGGACATGTCTTTAGAACTATGAAGCTCATCAATAATTGACCAAAGCAGCATTTACATTTATTTACAAAAAACCCCCACAAACTTCAGGGAACTTGATAGATTTGACTTTGTCAAAACTAAAAACTTTGAAAGATACCAGTAAGAAAATGGAGTAAATGGAAAGGCAAGCGACAGAAAGGCAGAAAATATTCATAATATTGTATCTGACAAAGGACTTGTATCCAAAGTATGTAAACTCTTACAACTCAATAATAAGACAACCCCCAAAAATGTGCTATAGATTTGAGCAGATATTTCACAAAATAAGATGTGAATGATCAACCAGCACACAGAAAAATGTTCAACATTGCCAGTCATCTTTTTTATTGAATTTATTGGGGTGACATTGGTTAATAAAATTATATAGGTTTTAGGTATACAGTTCTATAATACATCATCTGTATATTGTATTGTGTGTTCACCAACCCAAGTCAAGTCTCCTTCTATCACATATATCCTTCTGTACCCTCTTCTACCTCCCCCTCCCCCCTCCTTTGGTAATCACCGTACGGTTGTCTGTGTCTATGAATTGTTTTTTTTTCTTAATCCTTCACCATTTTCACCCAGTCCCAAAACTTCCCTCCCTTCTGACAGCTGTTAGTCTATTCTCTATCTATGAGTCTTAATGAATATATAAAACTGAATTATCATCAATTTTCATAGTCATATTAGCTCATTCAAAGCTAACTACTTTATATACCCAATTTATTGTGTAAAGATCACACATACTACTCACTATAACTATCCGTTTTAAAGTCTAATGTCCTCATGATGTACTACTTTGAAACTTTCTTCTGCTAAATAAAAGCTCAGTATTACAAACATTAAGTAATCTATTTATGCTCTCGTAACACTGTGCTTATAAATAACATAGCCCTTGTGTTATAATATTTACATATCTAGTTCTTCCATTGACTCTGAGCACCTTGAGCATAGGGAACATAGCTTTTCTTCTTCCATTTTTTGTGGTGGTAAAATATTCATAACATAAAAGTTTCAATTTTAAGCATTTTTAAATGCATAATTCAGTGACATTAAGTACATTCACAAAGGAACATGACTTTAAAAAAAATTTATCGATTTCAGAGGAAGGGAGAGGGAGAGATAAATAGAAACATCAATGATGAGAGAGAATCATTGATTGGTTGCCTTCTGCATGTCCCCATTGGAAAATGAGCCCACAACCTAGGTATGTGCCCTGACAAGGAATAGAACCGTGACCTCCTGGTTCATAGGTCAATGCTCAACCACTGAGCCATGCTGGCCAGACAGGGAACATGACTTTTATGTAGTATTTCTTTAGTCCTGGTTTCTGGCACATTGGCCCATAAATGACACCCAATAAGCATTTGTTGGACAACCTACTGAATGAATGAATGAATGAGTAAATGAATAAATGAATGAATTTATGTTTCCTAATCATATAGTAATCTCTCTCTCTCTCTCTCATATGTATATGTTTTAAAGCGTTCAAGTTTATCAGGTGCAGCGGATACTGCTACATTTGATACAGCAATGGACATAAGCCCTATGTCTGACATTGCGACAGTTATTAAATTAAGAAGACTACAGAGAAAAGCCAAGCACATCCTATTTGACTGGCTGGATTACTACAGATTTTCATTGGGTCAGTTATGGGACCCACTGTGTTGCTGCACATAACTCGTTTCCATTATTCAGATTTTCAGAGGACCAGCATTTAAATGCCTTTTCCTTCCAAGGTTCCCGAGGTGGTGAGTTTGTAAACTGTAAAGTGCAATACATGCAGATTCTTACCATGGATCCAGGTGATTGGCCATAGCAAGAAATTAAAGAATAATTTTTATTCTGTTTACATTTCAGGAATCTTAATGTTATATCCTTCCTCTCTTTGGAGAGTTAATCTATCTGGCCACTGCTGTGTTTTTTATTAAGAGGAGGTGCTTTAGGAGGTAGGGGAGGCCAGGGGATTGTCAAGGGCGGGGGGAAAAAAGGAGACATATGTAATACTCTTTGTAATACTTTAAGCAATAAAACAATAAAAAAAATAGGAGGTGCTTTCACACTCATTTTTTGGATCTTAAAATACTCTTACCCCTTAAGTACAACTGCTCAGTCTCACCACCAAAACCTCAGTCCTTGCTGATGTCTTTTGTTCATGTGCTGTGTGGAGAAGAGGCGTGGGTACGCTCGCTGCAATGTGCGGTTGTAATGTGATGTTAATGCAAAGCTGCTGTTTGATTAGAGTCTATTAGGGTTCAGTTCCTGACTGGAGATATAACACAGTTAATTTGCATTATTCGTGGTAGTTAGATTCTACAGCATCTCTGCAAACACTGAATTAAGTGAATATCAAACCATTGCTTCAAGGGAAAACATAGGGTGAGGTCCCTTTGAGCCTCTGGTCACAATATTTTCATTAACCAATCAATACATAACCTTATTTTATGTGTGTTTCTGTCTAAAAACACCTTATTTAACATATATTGTTGATACACTAACACTGAGCATATGGCCAATAGCACTATAACTCATGCCTGAACCAAGCTTATTTAATACATATTTTCTCCATAAGGCACATCAAACTTTCTTGCGCTTTGGAACGCTAAGCTTGTGGACTATTTTAAATGGCAAAATCACCAACAAAAAGCACAAAAAAATGTGTAAAACATGGCCCTGAACAGCCATGACACGAGTAAAGGACACAAGTTTGTAGTACAACAGTGGAAACAAGAAGGCAGAGTGTCACCTTGTTCAACCTCAACTGGGAACTTGCATAACACAAGTTAAAATTTTCACCACTTTACACATTTGCAAAGTGACCATGAAAGGGCCACAAGTATTAATCTGGGGTTACAAATAAATTTTAGTGAGTAGGCAAATTCACAAAAACGGAATCTGCAAATAATTAGCATTAATTGTATACTAAATCCAAAAGCCAAGCCTCTCCATTTTAGGAGGTAGTTTGCTACTTACTGTAGTAAATAGCAGAGCTTCCCAAAGGATGCACCACAAATGTTTTACTTAGGAACTGAAAGCGGAAATTCTCCGTCCTAAGGGGAGCAACTGGGCTGAGGTGATCTAGCCCCTGGGATAGTTGATTCTACTTACAAGCAGCCTACTAAATTCACCACGATGTGCAATACAAATTATGATTTCTTTTTTATATCACATTTTAATGATAAGAATCTATATGTATTGGGCTTTACAGTTTACACTTTTCTGCTTTATGAAAAGAGGTTGGGAAGCCCTAGTCTATAGCATGGTGTAAAGCACCATCTTCCGAATCAAATAGATATGTTCAAATCCTGGTTCTGCTTCTTTCTAGCTGGGTGAACTTGGACTTACCTCTGATATCATAAAAATAAGACTATTCACCCCATTAGTGTCCCTAATTCAATGGAATAATGTGTTTAAGGTGCTTGGCACGTTACCTGGCACAAGATAAGCACAGATAACCAAACTCTTGTGGACTAGATTTGTTGATAGCCTAGACATTTCCTTGTTTATTGCATAGATGCTATGTATCCTCTGAGCAGACCACAAAGTGCGCTAAAAGGAACCCACAGAAAGGCGCTGCTGTAAATGGGTGAAGGGGTGTCCGGATTATTGCAGCCGCGTTACCCCAGCCCACAGAGACCTTGGTCCACTAAAGGTTTTCAGTGATGTTTATTCTGTTTACATTTCAGGAATAGAATGTCTGCACATGTGCAAAGTGCCCAGGTTTCCACCAAAAGTGGTCAGGAAACAAGAAGTCTCCCCAGCAGAATTTCTTCTGAAACCAAGTGCAAAGGAAAAAGATGAGAATAAGGAGTATCTTCTATACCGAAACACCTTCCTAAAACTGAAGGGTGTCTTTCAGCCTTCGCCTCTCCCCTGCATCCCGAAGACCCCAGCCAGCAAGTGTTCCTTCAGGTAACCAGCCTCGTTTGTCTTACTAATTCACAGTCAGCTTATGTTGGAAAAAGCTTTCGGTGACAGTCTCATTCAGTCCACCCACAAACACTGAGCAAGGCATGCTATCACATTGCTTCACACCACAGTTCTTTCTGAGCAGGCTGGGTCAAGGTGTTGACACTCACATGCTCTCAGTGAAAAATCTTTCCTAAAACTGGTTCAGACTTACATGTCTAGGTTCAAGCATTTCAGCTCTCTCCATCCTGCTTCCGAAGAGGCTACCCATTTAGCAGAGGAATTCGAACCAATCAGGAATCAAGGCTTAGTTTGTTTTCACCACTTCAGTGAAATACCTGCTTAAAAGCTGACTCTAGGCCAGTGATGACGAACCTTTTGAGCTCGGCGTGTCAGCATTTTGAAAAACCCTAACTTAATGCTGGTGCCATGTCACATATAGAAATTTTTTGATATTTGCAACCATAGTAAAACAAAGATTTATATTTTTGATATTTATTTTATATATTTAAATGCCATTTAACAAAGAAAAAATCAACCAAAAAAATGAGTTCGCGTGTCACCTCTGACACGCGTGTCATAGGTTCGCCATCACTGCATTAGGCCCTGGCCAGTACCCCCTATATGCAAGGTTGCTGGTTCAATCCCAGTCAGGGCACATAGAAGAAGCAACCAATGAATGCATAAAGTAAGTGGGACGATAAATCAATGTTTCTCTCTCTCTCTCTAAAAGTTAATAAAAATATTTTTTAAAGATTCTAAACATAACTATTTTAAAGTACTGTTTAATTTGCTCTATTATTTTTATTTTATCTATATTGAATCCATCTATTGAGTATTAGTTTTGTGTTTTGTCTTTCTTAGAGTTAGCTTTTTCTATGTATTTTGGATTCTGGGCTCATCTCAAGTGGAAGGTTTTTCCTCTCTCTTCATATGGCATGTGTGTCTGCTTATCCCTCCATCTCTAGTAATTTTTCAGTTGCCACCACCCCAAAGCCCCAGGCCTCACATTCAGAAATTTAGAACCAGGTCAAATAATGGTGGGGTGGGTGTCCTGCCCCATGAGTATTAGGAGTGTTGCAGACGCAGTCCCAAGCCAGCAAGCAGCTTGGCTTAGTTCTGGTTCGGAGGCTTTGTCTGTGTTCTCCAACCTGCCTGAGCTTTAAGTGTCCTATGAGCCATGGTGCCAAGCAGGAGTAGACAGCAGCTGTTCTGGCCTCATGCAAAGAGTGGTGGGAGCCCTATCCTGGGCCTTGGTTTTAATAAGTGAGCCAAGCAACATTTCCCAACACTACATCACCCTGTATTGAGAAGAGCATTTTATTCTGTTTTCCCACAAGAGCCAAATTCTTATCCACTTTTGTTGTTTCTAGCTCAGGAAATAAGCAAACTTATGGCTTTAGCCCCACTAACATACTGAGTTTCTATCCAGAGAGGTGTTCATCTTTTTTGGGGGGAAGGGGGGTTGTTTTTATTGTAGTTTATTTCTAATATTATGCCATCATGGTCTGAGAAGATGCTTGGTATGATTTCAATCTTCTTGAATTTGGGGAGACTTTGTTTGTGACCCAATATGTGGTCTATTTTTGAATATGTCCCATGAGCCCTTGAGAAGAATGTATATTCCGTGGCTTTGGGGTGAAGTGTTCTAAAGATGTCAATTAAGTCCATCTGATCTAGTGAGTCATTTAGGATTGCTGTTTCTTTGCTGATTGTTTGTCTAGAGGATTTATCCAGTGGGGTATTTATCCAGTGATGTCAGTGGTGTATTAAAGTTCCCTAGTATGATTGTATTGTTGTCGATATCTCCTTTGATATCTTCCAGGAGTTTTTTTATGTATTTGGGTGCTCCTGCATTGGGTGCATATATGTTTATCAGGGTTATATCTTCTTGTTGTATTGATCCCTTTAGTATTATGAAGTGGCCTTCCTTATCTCTTGTTATGGCCTTCACTTTGAGGTCTATTTTGTCGGATATAAGTATTGCTACCCCAGCTTTTTTTTCATTTCCATTTGCCTGCAAGATATTTTTCCATCCCTTCACTTTCAGTCTGTGCAAGTCCCTTCTTCTGAGGTGGGTCTCTTGTAGACAGCAAATGTATGGGTCATGTTTTTTTATCCATTCAGCCACTCAATGTCTTTTGGTTGGAGCATTTAGTGTGTTTACGTTTAAAGTTATTATTGAAAGGTACTTGTTTGTAGCCATTTTTTGTGTGTGTGTGGCTGTTTTCTTTCTGAGCTTTTTATTTCTTCTATTTACACCAGTCCCTTTAGCATTTCTTGCATTGCTGGCTTGGTGGTGATAAACTCCCTTAGCCTTTTTTTTTGTCTGTGAAGCTTCTTATTTCCCCTTCAATTTTGAATGATAGCCTTGCTGGATAGAGTATTCTTGGATTCAGTCCTTTGCTTTGCATCACTTTGTAAATTTCTGTCCATTCTTTTCTGGCCTGATGTGTTTCTGTTGAGAAATCATTTGATAATCTAATGGGAGATCCCTTGAATGTAACTTTCCGTCTCTCTCTTGCAGCCTTTAAGATTCTCTCTTTGTCTTGAACATTTGCCATGGTAATTATGATGTGTCTTGGTGTGGGTCTTTTCAGGTTCACCTTGTTTGGGACTCTCTGTGCTTGTGTGATTTTTTTCTTCCCCACCTCTGGGAAGTTTTCTGATATTATTTCTTCAAATAGGTTTTCTAACCCTTGTTCCTCTTTCTGTTGTTCTGGCACCCCTATTATTCATATGTTGTCTCGTTTCATGTTGTCCCATAGCTCCCTTAGGCTCTCCTCCTGTCTTTTAATTTTTTCTCCAGTTGCTGTTCAGTTTGGGTGTGTTTTGTTTCCCTGTCTTCTAATTCGCTAATTCGGTCCTCCGCTTCTCCTAGTCTACTGTTGAAACTTTCAATGGTGTTTTTTATTGCAGCTATATCACTTTTCATTTCTTCTTGGTTCTTACATAATTTATTGATTTTTTCATCTGTTTCCTCTTGCTTCTTGCATAAGTTGTTGATTTTTTCCTACATTCGGTGTATGCACTCTAGGACCCATAATCTGAATTCTTTTTCTGTCATGTTGCATGCCTCTGTATCACTTAGCTGCTTTTCTGGCGAGTCCTCCTTTTCTTTCATTTGGGGGTTTCTTTGTCTACCCATGTTTGATCGTACCACCATATCTAGATGTTGAGTCGTTCAGTGGCTGCTCCTTGGGTGGCAGTGGCTCCTCGGGCTGCGGTTGCTCCTCGGGCGGTTGTGGTAGCAGCTGCTCCTCAGTTGGTAGCAGCTCCTCTGGTGGGTGCTGTTCACAGTTGTCGAAAGGTGTTCATCTTGACCTGGAAGACAGCTTTGATCTTTTCAATTGTTTTATTTTACCACTAGAGGCCGGGTGTGCGGATTCGTGCACCAGTGGGGTCCCTCTGCCTGGCCTGAAATGGGCTGGAATCGGGCTCCCTCCTCTCTTCTCCCAATATTATGTCACTTTCTCTCTGTATCTGTCTTGCTTCTTTCATCTCACTTTACCCTAAATTTGGTGGTAACTGATGACTTGTGGGCATTTAGCTGCAAAATGCAATTATTTAGCAAACAGGAATTACTTAGCCTGGAACCTAAGTCAGCTTAGGGCAGGACCCTGCTCAATATCAGGCTCCTGCCAGGCCCTTCCACCCAGGCAGAGTCCTGTGGCAGCTGGAACCTCCTTCTTCCCACCTGAGCTGCTCTTTCACCTCCTTCCCTCCCCAGAGGTTGCCTGCTGGTGCTACTGTCCACCCTGGAAGGAGGGAAGCTGTGGCTGGTTTCCCAGCTGAGAGTGGTAGCGGGAAAATTCGCTGCCTCCACTGGAAATCCATATTAAGCAGATGGGCTGGCGTGAGTGCCAGACATTGGGGGGTGGGGGGGCGCAGTCAGTAGGTCCTATATGTCTCATCATTTAGCTAATTGAGTCAAAAAGTTTCTGTAAGGGCCAGACCCACGACCTCTGCAATGGGCTAGATGCCTGGTAGGGAGCCAGACCCAAAGTGGGGAGCCAGTGGGCTAGAGGCCCGATGCACAGATTTGTGCACTGGTGGGGTCCCCCAGCCTGGCCTTTGGGGATGGAGCTGAAACCAGCTCTCTGACATTCCCCGAGGGGTCCCGGATTGCGAGAGGGAGGTTCTCGAGTGACGCACCCTGGAATCGGGCTCCCTCCTCTCTGGTTCCAGGTGCATCACCCAAGAACCACAGCTGCCAAGTCACCACAGCTTGGAAGCTCCTGCGTTAAGCATCTGCCCCCTGGTGGTCAGTACGCATCATAGCTACCGGTTGGCCGGTCACTTAGGCTTTTATATAGAGAGATTATTGCAATGTGTTGGAGATAGGAGGTTGTGTGTGTGTGTGTATGTGTGTGTGTGTGTGTGTGTGTGTGTGTGTGTGTGTGTGAGTGGAGGTGCTCAAGGCAAGAACTTGAAATGCCTTCTTGAGCCAAAATTTATATAGAGGGTTGTAGCCTGAAACCTAACTTTTGATGATTTCACAGCACACTAGCTGCCACATTGGAATTACTCATGGATGCTCAGAATGCCTCTCCAGGGGTTCTGATATTGGTTCACTCTATGTTCACCTGAGATGGGCCCCAGGCAAGACAAAGGTGGGGATGGAGGAGTAAGTGGTCATGGGGAAAACAAGAGAGTGTCACTGAGGTTGGACTTCTGTTCTTTACGGGATGGAGATCAGAACCTTGATTTCAAACACCTGATTTCTTTAATGTAACCCCTGACTCCTGCTCTCAGAGCTTTCTGCCACTGTCCAGCCACTGGCAACGGTAGTATTGTTATTTCTCTTGCTGCTCTTTATAGCTCATATTGTATATCAAACCATACATGCCAAAAGTTGATTTTTATCATTGTGCTCCTTAGGATGTAAGATAGCTATTTCTGGAAATAGCACTGATATATTTGAAAAAGATAAGCGAAGCGGAAGGACCTGCCCTACCAGATTTCAAAATGTTTCGTGAAGCCCAGCTGGTGTGGCTTAGTGGTTGAGCATTGACCTACAAACCAGGAAGTCGAGGTTTAATTCCTGGTCAGGGCACATGCCCGAGTAGTGGGCTTGGTCCCCAGTGGGGAACGTGCAGGAGTCAGCTGGCCAATGATTCTCTCTCATCATTGATGTTTCTATCTCTCTCTCCCTCTCACTTCCTCTCTGAACGCAATAAAAATATTTTTTTAAACTTTTCATGAAGATTTAGTAGCTAAGATATTGTGGTGTTGGCACCAGGCTAGTTAGACCAGTGGAACAGAATAGAGAGCCCCAACCAGACCCATACACATACGGAAGCTTGATATACAACAGAGATAGCATTATAAACCAATGAAGAAAGAATGGCTTAATCAATGGTAGTGAGACAACTGGCTATCTATCTAAGATTCCTACTTCCTATCATAAAGTCCACGTAGATTAAAGGGCTAAATATGAAAAGCCAAATAATAAAAAAAAAGAAAGAAAACATAAGGAGAAAATATTTTTCACCTTGAAGTAGAAAATAAATTGAACCAAACACACACAAATGACACACAACCATAAAGGAGCGGGTTGATAAGTTTACATTAAAGTAAAAGTCTTATGCACAAAAAGGAAATGTACAAAAATTTCAATGCAAGAGTTTGTGATAGTAGGAAATTGAAAATTATCTCAATGTCCATTAGTAAGTGCATGTATAAATCGCTGTGGAAAACTCATTTGTTTTGACCACTCAGCATCTGAACCTACTTTCTGTGTTTGAGACCCCCTTACCTGCCGAGGCAGAGTGCCTTCCACTGTAGATGCCAAAAATGTCAGATTCTTGCTTTCCCAGTCTGTCAGAAGCGAGGGCCTGGACACATAATCCAGACTCCACCACTCCAACAAGCCTGCCCAAACTTTAGGCAATGGCAGGGGCTGCCCTGACCCCCTAAGCAGGGAGAGGCAGCAGCCCCAAGTGGCTTCCAGCATTACTGCACCGATGTCCTGGATCAGCTGAGCCAGCAGTGCAAGCTATAGAGTCTTCCCAGCAGCCAGGGCTGTGGCTTCCCCATTGGACATTTCTTTTACCTGGCAGCAGAGCCTGAAAACCCTATTCCCCCACCTTTCCAAAGGTTTTCTGAGTTTTTAAATAAATTCCTTTGTTCTTGTTTGTTTGTTTAAATTAGCCAGTATTTGTTTTTGTTGCTTGCAACTAAAACCTCTAACCCTGCCCTAACCGGTTTGGCTCAGTGGATAGAGCGTCGGCCTGGAGACTGAAGGGTCCCAGGTTCGATTTCAGTCAAGGGCATGTACCTTGGTTGTGGGCACATCCTCAGGAGGGGGTGTGCAGGAGGCAGCTGATCCATGTTTGAATTCTGTATCCCTCTCCCTTCCTCTCTGTAAAAAATCAATTATATATATATATATATATATATATATAT
>NW_005871058.1:6520221-6578600 GCF_000147115.1 Myotis lucifugus
ATTACATATGTGTCCTTATCCCCACGTTATCCCCTACCCGCCCCCCCTGCTCATGCCCTCACCACCCCCCCGCCCAGTTGTCCATGTCCATTGGTTAGGCCTATATGCTTGCATGTAAGTGCTTTGATTGATCTCTCCCTCTTACCCCCACCCTCCCCTACCTTCCCTCCAAGGCCCGACAGTCTAATCAATGCCTCTCCGTCTCTGGATCAGTCCTTGTTCATCAGTTTATGTTGTTCATTATATTCCACAAATGAGTGAGATCATGTGGTATTTATCCCTTAAAGAATATCCTTCAGCATTTCATATAATCCTGGTTTGGTGGTGATGAACTCCTTTAGCTTTTTCTTGTCTGTGAAGCTCTTTATCTGACCTTCAATTCTACATGATAGCTTTGCTGGGTAGAGTAATCTTGGTTGTAGGTTCTTGCTATTCATCACTTTGAATATTTCTTACCACTCCCTTCTGGCCTGCATGGTTTCTGTTGAGAAATCTGCTGACAGTCATATGGGAACTCCCTTGTAGGTAACTAACTGTTTTTCTCTTGCTGCTTTTAAGATTTTCTCTTTGTCTTTAGCCCTTGGCATTTTAATTATGATGTGTCTTGGTGTGGTCCTCTTTGGATTCCTTTTGTTTGGGGTTCTCTGCACTTCCTGGACTTGGAAGTCTATTTTTTTCATCAGGTAGGGGAAGTTTTCTTTCATGATTTCTCCAAATAGGCTTTCGGTATCTTCCTCTCTCTCTTCTTCTGGCACCCCGATAATTCGGATGTTGGTACGCTTGAAGTTGTCCCAGAGGCTCCTTACACTATCTTCGTATTTTTGGATTCTTTTTTCGTTTTGCTTTTCCAGATGGGTGTTTTTTGCTTCTTCGTATTTCAGATCTTTGACTTGATTCTTGGGATCCTCTTGTCTGCTGTTGGATCTCTGTATATTATTCTTTATTTCAGTCAGTGTATGTTTAATTTCTGACTGGTCCTTTTCCATTTGTTTGGCATTCTCATTAAGGTCCTTGAAGGTCTCACTAAGTTCCTTGGAGGTCTCACTAAGTTTCTCAGAGGTTCGTAGAAGATTCTTGAGTAATCTTATAACTGTGGTTCTGAACTCTATGTCCTCCATTCGTTTGCTTTCCTCCATTTCTTTCATTTGTGACATGTTTCTTTGTCTTCGCATTTTTGGCTGACTGCGGGGACCCGCTGTGTCTATAAGAAGAACTGCTACAGCAATACCAACAGATTTCTCTGCTTTGTTTGTAGTTTGGAAGTTTTGGAGCTCTCTGATCCAGCTGCAGTTTGTTCGGCTGAAGCGCAGGTGCCTCCTTTGTGCTGCTGATCACAGCTTGGGAGGGGATATGAATAGAGTGGGGCGGGGTCTCAGGAAGACACCAGGGCGGAGCAAACAATGGTGTCCTCACGTCTCCACAACTGGGACTCGGACTCCGCTCCACGTTTTCCGCGAGTGCCGCGCCTCCCACCGCCACAAAGATCCCCTCCCAGCAGCTCCGTGAGAAAGTCACCTCGCTTTCTCCCCGTAGGAGCCTGGGACCCCAGCGTCTCGCCATAAATGAGTTCAGTGCGTTCGAGAGCTTGTATCCCCTTGCAATTGAAAGAAACCGCGCACCCAGGTGCAGCAGCCTCGTGCATGCCTCTGTACCTCTGTTCTTGGCGCCACTCCCCTCCTACTCGGTCTCAATGCGCTTTTTTCTTTCCTTCTAGTTGTAGAACTTCCACTTGGTCAGCTTTCCCGTGGTCCTGGATGATAGCTGTTTTGTCTTATAGTTGTGGTTTTAATGTTGTTGTGGGGGGCGGCACGTACAGGTTTGTACCTTATGCCGCCATCTTGGTTCTCTTTTCAATAAAATATATTTAAAAAAATAGATAAATAAAATAAAACCTCTAACCCTGATAGATTATGGATTTTAACATATTTATATATAACATACCTAAGAATGGAATTTAATCCTTTTAGTATATTGACAAGTATTTTATTTTTAAAAAATACATCTTTATTGATTTCAGAGAGGAAGGGAGAGGGAGAGATAGAAACATCAATAATGAGAGAGAATCATTGATTGGCTATCCCCTACAGAAACTGGGATCGAGCCTGCAGTCTGGGCATATGCTCTGACCAGGAATTGAACTGTGACCTCCTGGTTCATAGGTCACCACTAAACCACTGAGCCACCAAGGCTGGGCTTGACAAGTATTTTAATGTGCTGGCAAATAAAATTCAGTCCAGAATTAAATCTCAATGCTTTACTAAAGTAGCCACTTTAGAGTATATACAATGTGAAATGCTATTTTCCTCTGTATTTTCATTGTGAAAAAAAGGTGTGGGGGATTTAATCAAATTCTTAAAAACAACAATAATGATAAAAATAAAGTAGTCACTTAGGTTCTTTGATACTTTTAAAAAAGTATGTTCTTTCTGTCCTTTTAGTTCTTCAAACGCAATTTCTATCATTACTTTTCCAGGCTTCCCCTTCCCATTCAGAGCAAGGATGGGCAGTTTCCTCCCCATCTGGCTTGTCCTGTGGTCCTAAGGAGAATGCTCTGTGGGAAGGAAGGTCCCATTTGCCGATGTAGCACTTACAGCGTTCCCGAAGTGACAGACCTGGAGTATGATCACCTTATAAACCAGCAACTGTCCTCCATGGACCAGATTATTATAGTCTATGTGTTCTCAGATAAGGAAAAGGACAAGACTATGAAGGAAGTGAACAAAGTGTACAGGGAGCAGAATAAAGCTAGAAACATGCCTTGTACTCAGGTAAGTGTCATGTGTATAAAGAAAAATTGTGAAATAATGTTGACTTGTATGTTATATCTTAATACAGTTCCTCAGCCACACTAAGGCTCATGGAAGGAATGCTGCCGCTCCCTTCTGAGGTTTGACCTTATGTAAGAAAGGTCACAAGTCTTAAGGGTATATAGCTTAGTGAATTTTTACATATGTATATGTCTGTATAATTACCATCCAGAGCAAGATATACTAATAGACTATTTCCAGGCCCCAAAGAACTTCTTGTGCCTTCTCAGTCAGTAAATCACCCACAGAGCCCTAGCCAGTTTGGCTCAGTGGATAGAGTATCAGCCTTTGGACTGAAGGGTCCCGGGTTCGATTCTGGTCAAGGGCGCATGCCTGGGTTGTGGGCTCAATCCCCAGTAGGGGGTATGTAAGAGGCAGTCAATCAATGATTCTCTCTCATCATTGATGTTTCTCTCTTTCCCCCTCTCCCTTCCTCTCTGAAATCAATAAAAATATATTTAAAAAAATAAATAAACCACCCACCTACCCACACACAGGTAACCAGTATTCTGACTTGTATCACCATAAGCTACTTTTGTCTGTTCTAGGCCTTCCTATACTAGTACATGGCATCACACAGTGTGCACATTTCAAAACACACAGTACATTTTTATGCTTCCTCTGCCAGAGAATGGAAATGGTAAGTCCAAGTCATGCCAACGTCTTTCAATTCTGCATCCTTGGCAGACATTACTAATCTATCATTCTTGTCAACTGAGCCTAGACTGGACCCTAAACTCTTACTTTGATTGCACGCCAAGTAGCCTCTGCCAGTAGGTCTGAAGTAGGCACTCATAAAACCTCTTCCACACGATAGCCGTTACCCTCAACACATTTAATAAGTCTTTATGTCTTATCGATTCTGTCCCTGAGACATTTTTTCCTAGTTGTCCCTTTTTTTCAATCCCATTGCTTCTGCTTATTTTAGACCTTTACCATCTCCCACCTGATGTTCTCCAATAAGTTGCCTAATTTTCCTGCTTCTGATCTTAGTCCCTCTGACATTTCCTACATGTTGCAGGGTATTATTTTTAATATCTGAAGATGACTGCATCATTCTGCTTAAAACCCTCTAAGGCCTTCTCTTCAGGTCAAGTCCAAGTTCCTTACCTGACATTGAGGGCCCACTCCCACTGGGGCTCTTCCCTGCATGTTCAGGTCCCTACTTCAACCTCAGTGATAGCCTCAGGGGGGACTTTAAAGAATGCTTAGGGACCCTCAGGTCTTGTTCTCCATCAGGTTGAAGCACATGAAAGCTGAGAGTTGGGCTTTGTCACCCTTTGCCAAACTGCTTCCAATAAGTTGCCTTTTTAGGATGTTGCCCTGAATATACCCTGTGCTTATTTTAAGGGGTGTTACATTATTTGCTACAGGCCTGGTATAACCTGTGTGAAGCCCAGTGTGGAAATTGTCTCCCTGAATAAGAAGCTAGAAAGCTTTTCTCCCCATGAGGATCTGGTGTGTGCCCTCTTTCCTGTCCATGAGATTTTGGTGCCCTACTGGGTTCCTCTCTTCACTTTGCCTTAAAGTATAGAACAAGCCCTAGCTGGTTTGGCTCAGTGGATAGAGCGTCAGCCTGCAGACTGAAGGGTCCTGGGTTTGATTCTGGTTAAGGGCACATGCCCGGGTTACGGGCTCAATCCCCAGGAGGGGGCATGCAAGAGGCAGCCGATCGGACTATTGTGCCTTCTCTCTCATTATTGATGTTTCTATCTCTCCCTCCCTCTCCCTTCCTCTCTGAAATCAATAAAAAAAATGTATTTTTAAAAAGTACAGAATGTTTTAGACTGAATTATAACAATAGGGTAAAAAATTACTTACCACTTGTCTGAAACCCATTTTTTCTTTTGGATCTAGAACTTCTGTTTATATTGAAATTTTCTCATCATGATTTTTATAATTCATAATTTTCTCTTACACAAGTCTTCCTTCAAACCACTTTAGGTGTTTTCCTTAAAAGGCAAATTGTAAACAAACAACCCAACTTAAAATGTAAATTTTAACGAAGGAAAGATTATTTTTTCTAGCAGAATTGAGAGCAATCTTGCAGGGAGGTGACATGACATTTTGTAACTTTGAAGGTGAAGAGAGTCCGGGCATAACTGGCTAGGAAACCTATGCTTCCAAAAAGTAGATTCTTTTTTTTTTAAATATATTTTATTGATATTTTACAGAGAGGAAGGGAAAGGAATAGAGAGCTAGAAACATCGATGAGAGAGAAACATCCATCAGCTGCCTCCTGCACACCCCCTACTGGGGATGTGCCCGCAACCAAGGTACATGCCCTTGACTGGAATCGAACCTGGGACCCTTCAGTCCGCAGGCTGTCGCTCTATCCACTGAGCAAAACCGGCCAGGGCAGATTCTTTATTAGATCATAAAAAGGAAAGGAATGATCCTGTACCAGGGACCCTAAAGGAATCCAAATAAGAATGTGGACAGTTATAAAACACAGAAAACTCACCCAAGAACCTCAGTCTCCTACAGAAGGGTTGCCTGGCATTCATTCTCTTTCATTCCACCTTACCAGGGGACCCTGGCCTCTTGCATGGTGCTGAAATTGTTGAACTGTACTTGGAAGCTGAACAGCAGTGGGAATCACTGGACACTCTGGTAGAAGCTTCAAGGGTATAGATAAAGCTCCTGAAAGGGTGGCCTGAGCCACAGAGGGTGTGGGGTAGGTTCTGGGAGCACAGGATCTGGGAGTAGCAGCCCCACCCTCCCAGCCTGCTTTGAAGCTGGATTCCTCTGCCAATAGGAAGGAAGGAGGTTCTTGATGGCAGGATAATGTCTTGTTCTCAAGTATAGCCCCAGTGCCTATCATGGGCCTAGCACATGGTTAACACTTAAAACACACTTGTCAAATGAATAAATGAACCAATCAATGAGTGGATGATTCTTCAGCCTGAGGGTCGGATATGGGTATATGGTCACTGCTAATTCTTTTTTGGTCTCGTGGGAGGTGCTTCTGGGACAGTGAGCTTGTGAACTGAGCTAGGTCTCCCCTGAAGAGAGACAAGCAGAGTGAATAAGAGACCAAGACCTAAATCAGGAGTTCAACTTCTCACTGGAGTGACAACAATACACATTAAATCCCAAGGGCTCTGCCATCCTCGGTGCAGACAGTGCTCCCCCAACATCTGGTATCTAATAGACACTCAGTCAATGTTTGCTGAACTGATCAGAAATGCAAAGTCAGAATAAGATCAATAGAGCAAATATTTATTGAGCACTTAACATCATTTAATTCTCAAAAGAATCCTAAGCCCTAACCGGTTTGGCTCAGTGGATAGAGCTTTGGTCTGCAGACTGAAGGGTCCCAGGTTCGATTCTGGTCAAGGGCATGTACCTTGGTTGCGGGCACATCCCCAGTAGGGGGTGTGCAGGAGGCAGCTGATCGATGTTTCTCATCGATATTTCTAACTCTCTGTCCCTCTCCCTTCCTCTCTGTAAAAAATCAATAAAACATATTTAAAAAAAAAGAATCCTAAGTGGCTGGCTTTTCTGCATATGAGTCCATTGAGCACAGGTCTGTTACTGAGACACAGGACAGTGAATCACTTGTCCAGGATTCCTCGGTTAGGAAGTGGTGGGGCTGGGGTTCAGACCATGGGGTTGTACTCTAGGACCCATGCTCCTAAGCACCCCACCATGCCACATAGTGTGTGGAGTAGAAAGTGGCTTCGGGAGCAAGAGTGGAATACAATGAGGTGATTGGATTGGGAAGAAGGTGCCACACTTACTCATGTGGGGGAAGGAGATGAGGAAAGGTTTTTGCATGCATTCAGTAGGCACAAATAGTAGTTAAAATGATGAATCACCAAGGAGGGTGTAAAGAGAATGAATGGCAAAAGGCAAGCTTGGAGATTTTTGTACAGTAGATACCTAGAGATCAAATAGAGAAAAAGCTGTGCCTGACAAAGACTAGGGTGGGAGATAGAGAGGAATGGGAAGAAAACATAAGAGTGGGGCCACAGACTCCCAGGAGAGAGTTTGAGAAGGGGGAACTGTTTGATAATTTCAAATGCCATAAAAAGGTCAAATAATACAAGAAACATGAAAATGTCCACTGGCGTTGGCAATACAACGGCTATGAGGAGCTTATGAAGGCATTTCTAATGGAGCAGTGGCAATAGAGTCTAGAATTATTGGTTCAGAGATACAAATACTGCTGAATAGAACAAAAGGTTGGTTACCTGGGATATAATGTCTTTACCACTTTTTCTTTTTTTTTTTTTAAAGAGTCGTTTGGATTCCTTTCGATTTCTCAAATACAACATAATCTCTGCATCTAAATTTACAGGCAGCAATTATCCACTTCTGGTTCAAAGGCACAATGTCACTCCAGGAATTTTTTTGGTAGGTGCTTTGAGACATATGACCCTTTTAACCGACTGTTGTGTATGATGCTTGCATGGCTTAGAGATCATTCACAGAGTGCACAAAAGGCTAGAGAGAATGCAGAAATAGGTCAGCTCAAATCACAACCTTCTGTGGTACCCCCAGACTAAAGGTCTTCTTATAAATGCAGGTCTTCTTATAACTGTTAGATTATCTGTATGGCCAACCACTCTAATGAAGTTAAAAATTAGATTCTCTGTTAACACTGAGGTGGCCAAAGAATTCACCTTGTGAATTAATATGGGATTATAAGTGCTAAATTTTAATTCTTGTGTTTAAGAAGCTTATAACCTAATTAAGGAGATAAGATATAGAAGATCCATAATTTAAGACTAAATACGTAGACAATAATAGTGTGGTGATTGCTAGGGGGCTCATGGGGTTGGGAGGTGGAGGAGGGTAAAGGGAGGGTAATTGGTGATAGATGGAGACTTGACTTGGGGTGGCGAACACACAATACAGTATACAGATGTTGTGTTATAGAGTTGAACACTTGAAATCTGTATGGTTTTATTAACCAATGTCACCCCAATAAATTCAATAAAAAGGGAAAAAAGGCTGAATAGAGTAACTACCATAAATGAGACAGCCTAATCCGGTAGAGAAGCATGAACTTTAAAGCAACAGACTTGAGTTCAAACTTTGGTTCTACTACTTTCTTTACTATGTGACCACGGCCAAATTACTAAGCCTCTCTGGGCCTGTTTGCTCCCTTAGCCTCTCTGGGCCTGTTTGCTCCCTTACAAAAGGGGAAATGATAACCAATTTATAAAATTGTAAAAATTCACTTATTTCAATTCTTGGCACTTATTTCAATTCTTGGCATCTCGTGAGCATTTAATAAATGTTAATTTCCTTCCACTAATTTTCCTATTCAACAAATGTTTATTGAATGTCTGCTTGGATACAAAAATAAAAAAGCTACAGTCCTTCCTGACAAGGAGCTCCTAGTCCAATGGGGAGAGCTGCAATCTGAGACTTCTTGTAATATGTGAGCTGGGATCCAAAGATGGGAGGGATTTTGATAGAGGTAAGAAGAAGGAGGAGAGAGAAGTTTCAGGGAGAAGGGAATATTAGTAAAGGGGAAGGTTTGGAGCACAAGGTACCTGGAGACTTGGTTTTTAGTCCTACACCATCCACTCTAACCAGCTGTATGTGTTTGGGTTAACCTCAACTGGAAGAGGAGAGGACTGGATTAGACCAGTAACTCCCAACCCTAGCTGATGCCTTAGGTGCATGAAAAAAAATATTTCTGGGCCTCACACTAGAACAATTAAATCAGAATTTATGTGGGTGAAACCCAGCATTCTCTCTTAAAAAAAATTTTTTTAATGTTTTAGTTGATTTTTTTAGAGAGAAATGGAAGGGAGAGAGAGAAAAACATCCATCTGTTGCCTCCCATTGGTGATCAAACTTGCAACCTGGGTATGTGCCCTGACTGGGAATCGAACTGATAACCCTTTGACCCTTTGGTGTGAGGATGAGGCCCAACCAACTGAGCCACACTGGCCAGGCCCCAGGATCCTCTTTACATCAACTTTATGATGATATATTTTACATGCAATATAATGCACTTACGTATATAAGTGTACAGTTCCGATGACTTGACAAATGTATACACTGGTGTAACCACCTCCACAATCAAGATAGAAAATTTTGCCATCACCCCAAAAGGTTTCTTTTGGCCCTTTAGCTATAAGACCTTCCAACCTCATCCCCAGATGATCACTCTTCTGCTTTCTGTCACTACAGATCAGGTTTGCCTTTTCTAGAATTTCACCTAAAAGATTCATACCATAAGTATTCTTTTATCTGGCTATTGGGATATCAGTGTTTTTTAAAACTTCCCTGGATCATTTTAATGAGAAGCAATGGACTAGATGGCCTCTCAGGACCCTTCCGGCGTAAAAAAAAAATGCCATGATTTCATCTGCTAGTCTAGAGGTACTTTATTAAAGTTGCTTTTTAGGAATATAACAAGTCCTACTGCTATAATAATTTGATAATGCTAACACTAATATTTATGGAGCTTTTTCTTATGTGCCCAGGTACTATGCTAAGTTATTCATATGTATTTTTTTATCTAAATCCCCACAACCCAGGAGTTAGGTACTGAAATTATCCCTTTAAGTAGAGGTGAAAACTGACACTAGAGAGATTAAGTGACCTGTGGGAGGTCAAGAAGCTAGCAAGCAGTGAAGTCAGCGTTCAAACCCGGATTTTCTCACCATAAGCAGAGACTTTGCTTTTAATCATGAGATTCTACAAGAATGCCTACAAGGAGAAGTCTCAGCTCCCACTGCAGCAGACATTCTTAAGAAGTCTAAAGTGATACCAGACGCCGGGTTCCCTGTTGATGAGTTCCAGCTGGGGAGACGAGACTGCCTGAAAGGGACATTTAGCATGAAAGGCAAAGAGCCTCTTACCTTAATATAAAAAGTAGACCAGTTTGTTACAAGTGTCAAATGACATTTTAGACAAGAAACAGAAGAGCACAAAGGAGATGGGGCAGAGGCTAGACCTGTGCATGTCTTTCGAGACACACACTAAACAGAGAAAGCAAGGGGAGCTCATCCACTGGTTTCACTGGAGTAAACCAAGTACCTTCCTCAGAATTCAATCCGAATACACACAAAAATCTATTTTCAGTCTTTAAAATACACATCCTTGTCCCTGTGAACAATGGACAATGAGTCTTATTCTGTGGTAAGGAAGTCTCCCCACAGTACCTGGCCTGTGATCAAATATCACCGTGCTCCTGCAGGCCTGTTTGATCCTGTGAGTCTTGGCAGACTCGCTTGGCTGGTTTATAGTCTGTGCTTCCTATAAATTTACTGATGGTTAAAAAATAAAAAAAATAAATAAAAGAAAGAAAAGAAAAAGAAAGCATCAGCACAGTGGGAGCATATGAGTGTTTGTCCTCCTTAAACATAACTCATCTGTGATATCCAAATCAAAGGCTTGTCAGCTGAGGTCCTCCCAGTTCCCTGTTAGAGAATATTAACTTTTGTGATCACCTAAAATAAACAGGCTCCTATTCAAACCCTGGCTGTCTGTGTCTGGCTGTCAAGCCAAGGGCAGTGCTAAGGCGTCAACCTGCCTAGCTGTCTGTCCACTGGGTGACAGTGTTGATCCATCCGAACTAGTAAATGTGCTTTGTCCCTGGGCCAGAAAACTCCGGGAAACACTGCACCAAATGGCATTCTCCGGGCCTTGGGGACGGCCCTGCCTTTCTTCCTGGAGCAAGGCAGAATGATTCTGTTTTCTTTATCTTGCAAGAGAAAATATAGGTGAATTGTTCCGATGTCACCATGTTGGGCTGGATTTCTCTGGGCAAAGCAGTACAGGGAATGGATGTGATTGTCCACAATAAGTGTGCCTGCACTTTCCTGGTAATTGAACAAAGGCAAAAAGCATTGTGGAAACTAAGTTGAAAATTTATTTCAGCTGCTTACTTTAATTGCATTAGGATGGATCGATTCTTTCACCAAGGTGTTCACTTTTTTTAAAATCCTTACCTGAGGATATGTTGTTGTTTTCTAATTGATTTTACAGAGAGAGAAAGGAAGAGGGGTGAGAGAGGAACATCAATGGGAGAGATAAACATCGATTGGTTGCTTCCTGTATGCAACCCGACTGAACCCGCAACCTGGGCTAATGCCCTGACCAGGAATCGAATCCTCGACCTTCCAGTGTACAGGACAACCTTCCACACAACTTAGCCACACTGGCCAGGGCACCATGGTGTTCATTTTTATACAAATGGGCTAGTTTTGGGGATATGCATTCCCCAGGGCTTTGAAGAGGGGCAAGATGGACTTTGTGGAATGTTATTTACAAATTGCCATGCCATGGTTTTACATTATTCTGTCTGTTCTAACATGATCTCTGTCTTCAAGAGGAGAAAAATAAGAACAAATACTATAGTAAAATTCAATGTGACCAGTGGTGTTATAGATCAGAAAGAGTTTGTCCACCTGGCACTAGCAGAGCCAAACACAAAACAGAACTGTAGTAGAGAAATACTGACTATTTTATTTATTTTTATTTTAAAATTTATTTTTGCAGTTTTATAACTTTCTTCGATAATCAGTAGTTAGTTCTCATCCACATTAACTGTTTGTAGATTTTTGAAAGTAGTGACAGGTACAGAGGTAACCAACATATAGAAGCTTGCTTGGGGACTCTTCAATCTCGTTATGTTTTCTGGACAACTGCACCCTAATACCGTATGGGACAGACAGTCCTTATTCCTTTGGCTCAGACAGCTTTGCTGAGCCTGGCGTCAGTGCTGCATCTGCAGTCCCCATCTCCTTCATGACAAATTTCTGGATCTCCTTGAGTGCCCAAGGGGAACACTTCTTGAAACCCACTCCATGGATGTGCTTGTGAATGCTGATGGTGTGTTCTCTGGTCACTACCTCGATGATGGCAAAACGGCCCTTCTTCTCGCCACCTTCTTTCTGTGGGGGAACCATTTGCTAGGCCAGTGATGGCAAACCTTTTGAGCTCAGCGTGTCAGCATTTTGAAAAACCCTAACTTAACTCTGGTGCCATGTCACATATAGAAATTTTTTGATATTTGCAACCATAGTAAAACAAAGACATTTTTGATATTTATTTTATATATTTAAATGCAATTTAACAAAGAAAAATCAACCAAAAAAATGAGTTCGCATGTCACCTCTGACACGCGTGTCATAGGTTTGCCATCACTGTGCTAGGCCCAAGTTGGAAAGAAGTTGGCTGTTTTGTTGGTGAATGGCACTATCCAGGAGAACGGGAAGCTAATGCTCAAAACCCCAACTCCTCGGCATGTATGTTACAGATTATATAGGGCAAAATCACAAGATACTGTGGGTTGAGGGGGGCGGTTCTGTGTTTGTGCTGGGAGCTGATTGGTTGGAGGTGAGGTAACGGTAATGAATCATCTCTTCAGGTCTTTGAGGACAGTCCTGAGGTCTGTTCCGGGGGCTCTCTGTCCAGTCCCATGGGAAATAGCCAGAAGCTTGTTCCACCTTGGGGCTCAAGAGTGAAATGTAACTTAGATCAAGATGTTATCTTTAGCCTGGCAGAGGTCCCAGCTACTGTCTTCTGCTGCCTTGGTGGTTGCTGCTTATCCAGGGGAAAGGCTAAGTCTCTGAGGGGCATATAGAGAGAGGGATATGCTTTTTAGAGTCAAAATTTAAAACTTAATTTAATCAAAGCTCTAAGACCCTTGTTTTCAGAGGAAATGATGGAAATAGGTTGTGATAATGCAGTAGAGGACAGGGAGTGATGAAACTAGCACCATTCTCATTTTATATTTTATTTTATTTTATTTTATTTTTCACCATTCTCATTTTAAAAGGACAAGATAAAAAATGAGTGTTTGCTTCAAGATGCTTTAAGAGGGTTGGTTTGGGAAATTTTTTGTTCTTCTGCATCCCTCTTTCCCAGATAAAGAGGACAATGATTCAGAATATTGGGACTCTGTTATATAATGAGTAATAAAGTCATATTAATGTGGGACTCTGTTCCAAATTCTTTTAAATCAGATGAAAGACTAACATAAGATTACCAATTTACCATAATATTACCAATTTACCATACTATTACCAATTTACCCCAAAACTTTTTTTAGCATGTAAAATTTTTTCCTCCTTTGCTATATTTTATATTATGTAGTCTGACCTATTTGTGCTGATAAGTTAGCACAGTTATATTTATTACACTTACCATAATGAAGATATATATATATTTGAAGGGAAAGGAGAGAGAGATACAAACATTAGTGATGAGAGAGAGAATCATTCATCAGCTGCCTCCTGCATGCTCCCCACTGGGGCTCAAGCCCGAAACCCGGGCATGTGCCCTTGACTGGAATCGAACCTGGGACCCTTCAGTCCTTAGGCCGATGCTCTATGCACTAAGCCAAACCAGCAAGGGCACGAAGGTTTGTTTTTTGTTTTTATATTTAAAAATACACTAAAGCTGAAGTAGTATTTTCTTAGGCAGTTCTACTTGAGTTCTGAGGTTAGAAATACAAATAGGTTGTCTGGCAGCACGCATACACGCAGATGGGACAGGCTCTCATTCCCTGGGACTCACACTGACATTGAAAAACAAAAAACAAAAGACCATAAAAGCCAGAATGTGAAGCCCTTGGGCTGTGAGTGACTTCCCTCTGCTCTTGGGACACTTCAAGGCCTATCTGGTCCTTACCTACCACACCCAGACAGCAGGGGACTACTTGTGACAAACTGTAACCACAAGCATTTTGATCTAAGTCTTCTGTTAGATATTACATTTCTTTAGTGTACTCTTTCCTTTCAAACAGCTCATGGTTTTCTCCTTTTACATTGGATTTAACTCAAATTTAGAATAACTGACTAATAACTTCCATTAAAGAACCTGTTTTCATTTATTAAGCATTCAGTATATTTCATTTTATTGAAATCTTATAAGAATTTTGTGAGGTCAGAGGTCAGTTACCTCTTCCTGACTGGTGAGGCTGAGTTTGAGAGGTTAAGTGGTTTACAAAGATACACAGCTAACCAATCTGGGGTTGGGTTGGCAACTTCCAATCCTGTGCTCTTTCTGCTGCATATCAGAAATAAGGAGAGGGAACGTAAAGTGATACCAATACTTTGGAAAACAGTATGGTGGTTTCTCAAAAAAAAAGTTAAAAATAAATAGAATTATCTATATAATCCAGCAACTCCACTCCTGCTATATACTCAAAAGAATTGAAAGCAGGGACTGGAACAGATGTTTGTTTCATAGCAACATTAGTCACAATGTTAAAAAGGTAGAAAACAACCCAAATATCCATCAACGGATGAATGGATAAACAAAATATGGTGTATACATACAGTGAAATGCCGGGAGCCGGTCCATCCTTGCTGCAGAGAAGAAACATCTGCACAGCATATGTTTCGAGGTACCTGACGTACCTGGCATACTGTTCTTAATGTTTGCTCTCCTTAGTGCCATGTGTTTTGACCAAGGTCACCTCTCCAAGAAAGGTTGTTTCCCCAGGTGGGGATTTTTCCCTGAGGTTAGGGAGGGGATACAACCCCTTAATTAAGTGCCAGGCGGGTAGTTAAGCTACATAATCTTTACTCCCTGGAATGGAGATAAGAAACGCCCTAACCTTTGTAATAGAAATTGACAGGATTAAAATCAGCTGGTATAAATACGGTGGCACTGGTCTATTAACATCCACATCTTAACCAGATCCTATCCAGTGATCTTGCAAAAAGATCCTGGACAATACTTGTTAACAGAACTTCCCTGAAGAACCTAGACGAGAACAAGGCAAAAGAACCTGCATAGAACCTGGCTAAAGAACCTGGTGACTGAACCTGGCTAAAGAACGTTGGTGACTGAACCTGGCTGGAGAACCTGGAGAACCTGGCTGGAGAACCTAGCGAGAGAACATGGCACCAGAACTTGGTTGGAGATCCTGACCAGAACTTCGCTGGAGATCCTGGAGGGAGAACCTCGCTATGCTGATGAACTGAAACCAGTTTCCATGTCATTCATTCTTTGCCGACTCCGTCCACACCTTTGGGGATCCCTGGACCCGTTGGGGTTGGACCCCAACAGTGAAATACCTACTTGGCCTTAAAAAGGAATGAAATTGTAATACATGCTGTAACATGGATGAACCTTAAAGACATTATGCTATGTGAAATAAGTGAGACACAAAAGGACAAATACTGTATGATCTCACTCATGTTGAAACCGGACAACCAATGGGTCCTAGTTGCCTGTCACTACTTGAGCCAATTAAGCAGAGACAGGGTTGAAACATATATGAGCTTTTATTCCTACACTGCCGGCAGTATGGGAGAGCAGCAGGTTATCCACAAAAATATAATCTGCAATCCCCCATAAGCCAGTTGCTTATATTGGGTAGGACAAAGATTACATGGGGAAGTAGGAATTACAGGTATGGGGAAGTAGGCAATGCGGGTTGGAGTGGGATTCCATTGTTTGGACAACAAGGTTGTTAATTTTAATGATATTGGATAGTTCTTGAATGAGAAGGGACCACATTCCAAGGTTGACTCCCAGGTCCCAGGGGCCTACAACTCCCTGCCAGGTTAGAATGTCCTCTCTTAATCAAAACAAGGAAATCACTGTTAATCGAGCATGCTTAATATTTCATATAACTATAGCTAGTCCCCAATATTCTATTTTTGCCCTAACAATGTGAGGTACGTAGAATAGTCAGATCCCTAGACAGAAAAAAACAAAACAAAAAACAGTGGTTAGCAGGGGTTGGAGGAGGTGAGAATGTGGTGTTCTTGCTTCAAGGGTACACACAGAGTTTCAGTTGATGATGAAAAAGTTCTGGAGATGGATGGTGGTGGTGGTTGCACAACAATGTGAATGTACTTAATGCCACTGAACTGTACACTTTAAAATGACTAAAGTGCTCAATTTAATCGTGTATATTTTACCACAATAACAACAATAAAAAAGAAGTGGGGAGGCAGTGTAGGAAAGATATAAATACCTGACTTGTTGGGTGACCACAGATAATTAACCTTTCTAGTCCTCAATTTGTTTATCTGTAAAGCAAGGGGACTGGATTCGATGATGTCTAGGTACCTTCCAACTCTAATAGTTAACAGAAAAATGCATGTTCTGAGGAGGAAGTCATTCAGGATTTCTACTGGGGTCCCACCCCAATGGTCCAGCACTTATGGAAAAGATACATCTTTGGACAAGTGGTAGGAGAAAAACTGACATTTACTACACTTCTCAAAAACGAATGTTAGAGCTGCCAGGCTTATTAAAATACAAGCCTGTGCCCTGGCCGGTGTGGCTCAGTTGGCTGGAGCATTATCCTGTAAGCTTAAAGACTGTGGGTTGGATTCCTAGTCATGGCATATACCTAGGTTGTGGGTTCGAGCCCCAGTCATGGTCTATACAGAAGGCAACCGATCAATGTTTCTCTCTCACATCAATGTTTCTCTCTCCCCCTTCCTCTCTTTCTACATATCCTCCGGTAAGGATTAAAAAAAAAAGACAACAAAAAACAAGCCTATAAGATGTGAAGATGTCTAGACAAAAGGTCTAGGTGCTTTCTGATTAAAAAATAAAAATCTAGGCACCAATTAGAGGCTAGAGAAACTACAGAATAAAGTTGGTGAAGCTATCTCAAATTTGGTGGGTAAAAATCTCTTATACAAATATAGTTTATATTTTTAAGTAAATAAACATTTTAACAAATGCAATTTCTAATTATAAATATTTATGATCTCAAGAATACAAGTCAACATTCCTTGGAACCTTTACAAAAAAAACTTTGTGTATCACCAGAAAGCTCTTTGCTCTTTGTAGCAAATAGCCTGAGAAACTCAACTTCATCATAAGAAGCCATGGAATAAGTATAAACTTTATGGTAGCTTATATGTAAATATTCATAATCTTTTTTCTTAGAAGAGATCTGTTTAATTTTGTTTAAATTAATTTTGTTCACATTCCCTGTAATTTAGCTGCCGAACCCTTTTTCAGTATTGCTCTTAATATTCCATAGATCTAGTGCTATAAACAGCGTATCATCTGGGCCTTTGCTTATAAGCAGGAAGTACAGATGCTTTTAATGGGTCTCTCCCAGTCCCAATCCCCTCTGTGGCTTGCTTCAGTAATAATTTGTAGGCAGTGTTGAATTAAAGAACATAGGACTTATAAGTTTTTCTCCTCACTAAAAACCAGAAAGAGAAAGAATGAAATGTAAACAGGAACATTAATTATTTTGATCTGGATTATGAAGGGGTCAAGATATTTAAGAGAATGTTTCCAGTTGAGCCTTCCCACCCCACCCCGGAATGTTGGCATTCCTCAGTGTACCTCTCCACACATTCATTCTTTCCCACAGATCCGGGAACTATCCCTGTATGCTGGTGACACCCATATCTCCAACATCAGTCCAGACTTCTCACCTGAGCCTTGGACCTATAGACCCAAGTGCCTACTGGTGATTGGAGGTGATTGGAGGCGATTGGAGGTGGGGGCAACCAATCACCTTATTGTCCCATTTCCAGGTTCTGATTTTAGAGGCATATTTGAACAGGAGCCTTCCATTGCTTCTGCCTGCATCCCTAAGAAAGTCTTATGAAAGACTCTGGGAGCAAAACCAGTACCTACCAAGGAAGTATGAAAATCTGGCTGAGATTGATGATTCTTATCCTTTCTGGGAAAATTGGAGTGGTTCTGTGCTTTAAACGCTAACCTAGTTTAGTAGCCATTTTTTTAAAAAAATGAAGAAGCATAAAGAACAGTGTTTTTTTTTTTGTTTTTTGTTTTTTTTATGAAAAGAGAGCATAAACTTTGGGGTCAGAAACTTGAGTTTGCATCCAGATCCTCCTCTTGTGGCTGGCCTCAATCTCCTCATCTGTAAACTGGGGAGAAAAACACCACTGTTGGGATGTTGTGAGGATTGAGTTAGCATATTAACCAGATCTGAATTTAATGGCCAGATTTAATTTAATTTATCTGTTTGTTGTGAGAATGTGTCTTTAAATGAAAATGTTTGTTCAAATGAGAATGTATATACAAAAACTATTGGTAAATCAACAAATATTGCACAAGCTATTCACACGTGGGTATGGAGCTCAGTGTTTAGGACAGTGATGGTGAACCTTTTGAGCTCGGCGTGTCAGCATTTTGAAAAACCCTAACTTAACTCTGGTGCCGTGTCACATATAGAAATTTTTTGATATTTGCAACCATAGTAAAACAAAGATTTATATTTTTGATATTTATTTTATATATTTAAATGCCATTTAACAAAGAAAAATCAACCAAAAAAATGAGTTCGTGTGTCACCTCTGACACGTGTGTCATAGGTTCGCCATTACTGGTTTAGGACTTTGACTAGTGAAGGTAGTGGTAAAGTGGTGGTGCGATGGTGTGTGTGTGTGTGTGTGTGTGTGTGTGTGTGTGTGTATAGAAATGGTTTAATGGGCCCCTGGTCTATTGTTTTTGGTATACCTGAGCCACAGCCTTTCCCTCTCTCTTCACTTTACCTTTTCCTAAATCAGTAATCCTTAAACCTGTTGTCCACCTGTGGAGCTCTTTAGGAACGACAAGCCTCATCCCCTGGAGATCCTCATTCAGTAGATCTAAGTCAACCCTAAGTATCAATTTAAAAAAAAGGATATATACACACACACACACACACACACACACACACACACACTAGTGGCCTGGTGCACTAATTCGTGCATATTGAAAGGGAATTAATTAGAAGAAATATTTTGATATCACTATTTGCCAAGTCCTGGGTGCGGGTATCTGGCTCCCTCCTCCCTCCTCTTAGAGTCTGGGCCGGTGCCAAGTCCTGCCGGCGCCGAGAGACCCAGAGTCAAGTCCCTGCGCACCCACATGCGCCTTGAAATCGTGTGAGACCCTGACCCACTGGCACCGGTGGGGACGCAGCGTCAAGCCCCCGCCGGCGCCACGGGACTCCCCTGATGCATCTCCTGGTCAAATCTCTGCCGGTGCTCGCGGGACGCAGTGTAAAGTCCCTGCCCACCCGCATGCGCCTGCTGTGCATGCAGCCTCCTGATGATTGGTCGTTATGGCATGAGGGCCTCACGACCACAGGATATAATTGATTTCAGAGAGAAAGGAAGAGGGAGAGATAGAAACATCAATGATGAGAGAGGATCATTAATCAGCTGCCTCCTGCATGCCCCACACCGGGGATCAAACCTGGCTGGCGTGGCTCAGTGATTGAGCATGGATCCATGAACCAGGAGGTCACGGTTCGATTTCCAGTCAGGGCACATGCCCACAGTAGGAGGATGTGCAGGAGGCAGCCCATGCAGGAGGCAGCCAATCAATGATTCCCTCTCATCATTGATGTTTCTCTCTCCCTCTCCCTTCCTCTCTGAAATCAATAAAACTATATTTAAACAGAAAAAAGCCAATCTGGGATCCTTTCTATGGACCACAAAACTTCATGTAATCTGGCCCCTGGCTTACTTGGCCTCCACTTGCCCATTGGCTTCCACAGCTCTAGCCTCTTTGTTGTTCCCCCTCAGAGCCTTTACACACGGTGCTCACTTTGCTGGTTGTTCACTAGACAGGTGGATGGTTTATTCTCTCACATAACCAGGTCTCTAGGCAAAGGTCACCCCCTCAGTGGCCTGTTCTATCTAAAAGAGCCTGTTTCGCACTCCATTTCTTATCCTGCTTTACTTGGTGCATAGCACTCATCACTACTTAGCCTCGTATCCATCTACTGCACTGGGATGCAGAAATGAACAAATGGGCAGAGTCCCTGCATCCCAGTGCCTAGAAAAATAGTAGACTGCCAATAAATACAGGGTGTGGCAAAATTAGGTTTACAGTTGTTCATATGTAAAATACCTTAATGAATAAATAATACAAGAATAAGCTATTTTGAGCACTTACCATTGTAAACCTACTTTTGCCATACCATGCACCGTTTTGACTAAACCCTCACCTTTCTTTCCAACAGGAATGCCAAACCTCTCTTACTTTGCTTTGTCTATTTCACTTATCAATCAAGTCTTTGTCCCAGCCTTTGACAGGGCCCCAAGCTTTTCTACAAGGCAGGAATTCCCCCAAAAGATAAATATTGGAGACCCAAAAGGAAAAGAATATCTTCTGAGATTCATACCTTTTCACATAACTAATTCCTTGGGTCCTGGTGACAGTCCTCTAAGGTGAAGTTGCTGTTTCCACATAAAAGGAAACAGGCTTCAAGGAGATCCCACAACTACAGGGAGGAGCTGAGATTTGAACCTGGGCTTTTTTTTTTTTAACCTGGGTTTCTTGACTCATAGTTCAAAATGGGGAAAATAAAGTTCCTGTTGGCAGCATTGGAATATATGCCTCGGTAGGTAGGGTAGAAAATGGTCTTCTCTTTGTTTTACCGTAAATGAGACTTTAGGATTGCTAGGAGAGAGAATTTTGGTCTCAACATACCCCCTTTCTAATCTCAACTGAGTTTTTGTCCAGATGCATTTTGGGACATTTCATTAAGGTTAAGTGGTAAGTGCTTTAGAGGGTAGTTAGAATCCCTTTGCTTTTATTTCGTCATTAGGTCAATATTTGGTCACCAAGAGGCTATCAGGTTCTGTTTGCTTGGTTTGAGTTGTTTGGGAAAGTCTTTCAATTCCACTTAGTTTAATTCCTGGAACAATGGTATAACTGATGTGGTTTAAATATTTAATCTCTTATCACAGTCAACCAGATACAGTCGACAGAAAAGAAAAGAATATCTAGAAAAGAGTATCTTTTCAGTTTACCAAGTGCTTTTGTAAAAAGATTCTCACACCAACTTCATGAGTAATAGGGAATCTAAACATTGGGCACAGTGGCATGGGGGAGAATGTCTCAAGAAATGAAATGAAGTTTTAATATGTGAATAAACGATGCACAGAGGAATTAACTGCCCATTTAATTGAATTTTTATGGGAGTCCGATAATGAAACTAAATGCAGACTGAGAAGATTATGCTGTTTGAAGTGATAATTAGGATTTGTGTGTGTTCTGTATGTGTGAATGTGTCCTATATGGTGACTTAGGAAAATAAATGCATAGAAAAACACCTTTAAATAAATAGGACTAATTTTAATATGATGAGATTCTAAAAATGTTCTTTAAATTTTTATAGATGTACATCCAAGGAAAATTACTATTTGCCAACTTTATTTTCAATGGTTACAGCACATCTGCTAACGACCTTCAGAAGCAAATTGTGAAGACAAGGGGTGATTATCATATGGGATATTTCCTACCCAGTGACTTCAGAATCGGGTAGAGTAACTACGCATGTTCTACCTTATCTTACACTTTTAATTAGTAAATCCCAGACAAGGGCTAATTGGGATTTACTTTTGCCTTTATGAGTGATTTTTCTTTACCTCAAACTTACTTTTGCCTTTATAAGTATTTATCCCTTGCCTCAAATCTTTTCTGGAAAGAGGTAGCTTATTTATTTAAAAGTTCAGTTCAAGAAAGACCACTTTCTTATTAACCAGCAAATGTTCCCAAGACTGTTAAGCTAAGCTTAGGAGTCAAATCAATAATTCCTTCAATTACATAGCACAGAGTATGACTTTATGGATGTTAACTTTCTTCTTCATTCTGTATGTCTTTTCTGTCAGGGAGGTCATCTAAGTTAATATAACACAACTAGAGGCCTGGTGCATGGGTGGGGTCCCCACAATGAGAATGTACCCAATGGCTGACAGTCACTCTAAAGCAGCGGTTCTCAACCTGTGGGTCATGACCCCTTTGGGGGTCGAACGACCCTTTCATAGGGGTCGCCTAAGACCATCGGAAAACACATATATAATTACATATTGTTTTTGTGATTAATCACTATGCTTTAATTATGTTCAATTTGTAACAATGAAAATACATCCTGCATATCAGATATTTACATTACGATTCATAACAGTAGCAAAATTACAGTTATGAAGTAGCAACAAAAATAATTTTATGGTTGGGGGTCACCACAACATGAGGAAATGTATTAAAGGGTCACGGCATTAGGAAGGTTGAGAACCACTGCTCTAAAGGGTGACAATGTTGCTTTTAAACTTAATTGGCTGCTTTCACTCTGATAAATTATCATGTGAAGCGTGTAAATGACCAAACAAAACTTAGACTAATGAATCTAGGGCTTCCTTAGACAACTGCTGTCTTCTATGGGTATATTAACAAATTCTGAAAAACAGTAATAGAAGAAAAATAGGGACAGAAGAAAGAGACAAAGAATTTCACCTTTGGCTAATTCATGTTGCAAACACCAGAATAAAAATGGTACACACAAAAAAAGATACAAAGAAGTACAGATTTTATTAGGGTCTTCTTAAGCTTAGGAGGAACAAAAATAATACAGACATATACAAACCTACTATTGGGTTCTTATAAAGTATTTTAAAAGAGCTGACAAAAATGAAATAGAATAAAATGCATAAATCTACCAAAGAAAGTATTGTGTTAAAAATTATAATCTCAAGTTTTCAGGAAGGGTGAGTAAAGTAGTTCTATAGAAAACATAAGTAGTCAAAAAGTAAAAATTAAAATATCTCTGAAAGAATATTCTCAAATTATATTAAAAGAAAATACCTAACATTCCCAAAGTATATGAAGTGAAGGGCGACTTTAGAAACTTACTAGGTGAACAAGCCTGAACTCTGTAAGACGGTTCATAAATTTCCCATTTCCAGGGTTCATATTTAACAATGTTAAAAGAGAGAGTGCAAAGGCCCCCACACACTGAGAACACATTGTACATACACATAAGATGGGTTCACACACTTCTGACTATGTTAAGAAATAAAGTTAAATATACTCACAGATCAGTGCATTGATACAAGATTACTGATGTTACAACATTTTCATATTTAGGTGAATACAAAAAGTTATAAATTCTACAAGAATCCATATATAAGGCTCACCTATGTAATTCTACATAGTTCATTAGATAAAGATGAATGAGAAGAATTGAAGTATAAATTAAAAGTGAATTTAAATCACTTGGATTTAAAAGGAATCAAAATCCAAAGATCATTCCATCCAGTCTGTTTTATCAAAAGAAATATACACATAGTAACATGTATAGTGTTTTGATTTATGCAAACAGGAAAACACTGTGCAAAAAGGAAAACATGAGAAAGAAGAGTGAAAAAAATATATACATACACAATTTACCAGGCAAAAAATAATAGAATTCATGGGATGAAGCATCTCTGTAATGAATGTAGTACAGAACTAATTGTAGGGTTGAGTTCTTCAGAATGAGTCAGTCCTATTTTAAAGGATAACCATTGACCCAATTTTTCTGATGTGACTGGGCTTGGACGAATAGTACATTTTTTAGCTCCTTTCACATGTGGAGTCCTTGATTAGTCAGCAGTTATTTCAAACAGGGTCTAAACCTATAGAAATGCCAGTATTACCCAAAGTATACATTTTCAATATGTATCATAACCCTTTGGATTTGGGGCCATTTCAATCCTTTTCCAACACCCTGTCCTCCAAATTAAACAAAAACATGTATGTGGCTATAGCAATGTCACAGTTTTGATGTAAGACCATGCAATGAGTCAACGAGGTCAGAATACTTTAAAAATCCAGAGTAGCAGGGAATGAAAAATCAAGGAACATACTATTTGACAAAAGACCTTTGTAAAATGTGAGGTATTAGCCTATTTCCACTCTATCATCCTAGCTTGTTTTCATCAACAACAGCAGATTCTGCAATGCAACCTACAATGCATCCCACAAGGGATGGTGTGTCTACAAATGATGCTAAGTTTCTTTCCAGATCTGAACCTCAAAAAGCGAGTTTAAAGCAATGTGGTAGATTCAAAAGAGTAAAAGAAAAAGGCAGTCTCCAAAAATAAGAGTTTAAAATTACTAGCACTGGAGCCAGAGGCAAAGACCAATCCTTTCAGAAACTATGAACAATTAGTTAAATAAGACTGATATTGAGTAGAAACTCTGAGAAAAACAAAAACAAATAATTAATTTGGGAGAGAATGTCTTTTGGTGGCTAAGTTGCTTAATCTAAAAATAGAGATCCAATCCAATAATAAAAGCTACAAGTACAGTTCTCCTCATTGGCAATTATTAACAATATTACATATCACTTTTCTATTGTGACAAATTACTATGTCAATGTCTAGTAATGCTTTATTTTGTCATCCATTCCCATCCCTCTAATTTTAGAAGGATTAACCAATCAATTCTTGCTAAAATGTAGGCACACATACAAAAAAGTGAGTCCTGATGGATGTAGGATGTCTCAGAAACCTCAGGTTATCTTCAGTCTTCATACTCTTGATGGTCCAGGAATGATGCGCGAGTTTAGGTTGGTTCTAGGATAGGCCCAGGGGCCTGGTTTGATCTGGGATCCCTGGGACCATACCTAGAACAAACCCAAACAAAACCAAACTCCTTGGGAGTGCTTTCAGCTCAGACGTCTAGGCTTTTCACTCATGTGGACCTTCAGGGCTGTCTGAGGACCACATGCCAACCTTTTAAGGAACAGTTCTGGAGCTTTCTGCATGTTGCCATTTTTAAAAGCTTTACCACTTTTATTATGTGAATCAGAATATTACTCCTGTGCCTGAGTGAGCATTACTTAAGTCATAGTATGAATAGAAGGTACTACAGGTTGGTATAATATAAGTGCAGAAAATTCTTTAAGAAATGGAGTTCATTTAAAACTTTCTTGGGAGGAAAAGGATATTATAAAAGAATAAACTTATAGTAATATATTTTGAAAAACTTAAGATACAAACATGAGAGGAAATATCTATTTCTACAATAATATTTCATAGAATATACCCACTTTTAAAGTGCAATTAGAAGTACACACAAGTTAAACACTATCCTATTGCAATAACATGTTTGGTGTGTGCCAAATGGAATTCAGTAAATGAAAATGAAAGAAACAAATTTAACTGCTGACAGTTAAAATATAGCATTAAAAATACCATTTGCACTTTAAATCATCACACATTTTAGGATATTCATAAAATCAACTCATTCATGTTAAGTTTTTGTATATGTGGATCTTGTATTCATATCCTTTTTTTTTTTTTTTTTTTTTGGTTTAAGCAATTACAATGAGTACAATCACTTTTATCCCATAACTATACTTAAGGAGAAATTTTCTCCTTGTACCACCAATCCAAGTTTGGCATCTGACTGCCTATTCTGTAATAGCAGTCTCAACTCAAGAAACTGTTTAGATTATCTGTTTTTTAATAACTGTTGTGCCATAATTCCCTTCCAATAGCATGAATAATGGAAAGCTGACTATGGGGCACGGCCATAAAATGAGCAGACTGATTTTAACATATGATTACTAAAACACAACCGGCCTGTTGGTAAAACTAAGTTGTTAGATGCTAGAATACCCCCTTCTAGACAGATTTGAATTTTACTTACAAACATTATAACATGCACATTCATATTTATTTTTCATTCAAGAGAAAAATTATCATGCTTGATTACTTAACACATTAAATAATAATTTAAACATGCAAAATATAGAATGACAGTGGGAATTTAGTCATTCAAATATCTGTAAGTATCATTCTAACACTGATAACTTTTGGCAAGATTTTAACATACAATAAATTGTATGAAAATAAAGATATTGTCTTCTGTGATATTAATAATAAAAGTTTTCTTATTTTCCAGGGCTCAACCTACTTCATGTTTTGGAAATGAAGATATACTTCTCTAAAAATAAAAATAAAACAACATTAAAAAACAACCTCACCAAAGAAATTCTTAGCAGCATATGATATCCAGATCAAAGAGAAAGTACTGTAGAAAATGGTCATTTGAATGGACTGGTTTTAATAGGAATAAAAAAGTTAGAGGATAAAAATACAGAGAAGGTAAAGTAGAAAAACAAAATGGTTCCTTTTGTACAATGAAAGCTCTTCTACTTTGAGAAAAGGTACTGATTGTAACTTCACTTATTTTCAGGATAGAAATGAAATAGGTACTAAAGTAATAGATGTTACAAAATTCATGCACTTAGTATAATCCAGTTTTTTGGGTCTTTACTGAGTCAATTTACTCTTACTTCCTACATTATTCTAGCAGTCTTAGCCACCTTGTTTTCAAAACCAAGCAGACTAGAAGGGGAACTATGAGGATGGAAAAAGGCACACTTAAGCAAGCAGTAATATAAACTGGAGAAATTAGAACTATTAAAAAACAAAGACAACAAAATGAAAAAAGCACAGCAGAATGGAGCCATTTGGTAAAGGGTATATAGCTCTCAATGCCTAATTAGTTTATCACAGCATAATTAACTACTGTTAATAATGACCATTTTGACATCAAAAAAAGATTAAATAAAATGCATTTCATGTATTGTTTAAGAAGATAGCAATGCATATTAAGTTTTAAAGACTCCCTTCAACACTTATTTCAAACAATTTTAATGCTTAATTTAAGCTCTATAGAAAACTGGGGTATAAAGAATGACTCATTCCCCCAAAATTCAGAAACCCAGTTCACGGGTAATTCTACTAAATTACCCATGCATGTTTAGTCTCAAACCAATAGTTCTAGAATATAAATCTTGATGAACAGAGTTGAAATCACGTTTACAGTGCTGTATGTTTTAACTCTATACACTATACTAAGAACAACTAAGAACAAAATGTTTAACATTGTCCTAAAATATACACAATAATTTATGTGAGGATGTTAGTAAAATTTTCTTTCAGAGCTTAATTCATTAATGGAGAGTCCTAGAAATATCAATATATAAAAACTGAATTAATACTTCAAATATATGGCAATCACATATACAACCAAATGTTTTTAGCCAGTTTAGTAAAGAACTAAGAGGCAAACAAAAGTATGCTAAGCAGCCAAACAGGTTCCATAAAGTCCATGCACGCCACTGACAGAAAAGCCCCTTAGCCTTCTTTCAGTCTACTTACTCTTATTTTAGACACAATTCTAGCAAGCTTGGCAATCTGGTTTCCCAGTCCACAGCAGATTAGAAGCAGCAAATTAGGGGCTAGTGCAGGATGCAGGCACAGAAGACAGGAGCAAAAAGTGACAGCTGATTATACGGGAAAACAGAGAAACTGTGAAAAACAAACATGACGCAAAAGCATAGCAATACAGGACCACGCAGGAAAGGGGCATTTTATGTCTCAGGAGCCTCCTGAGGGCGAGTTTCTGATTACCACTCCATAATTGATGTTCTTAAAGATGACAAAAAAAGTTAAAATTATATACTAAATACTCTAGAAAAAGAGAAGTAGAAAGTACATTGTAGAAAATTTCGCACTGTACTGTTAAAAAAGTTTATTAAATGGATTTGCCTCAGTTACCCAAAAAATTAACTTATACAAGTTAGTTATTATCAATGATTACAGATAAATCAACTGTTACTATACTTAGGGTATTTCCCCATATTTTCTCCTCTAAAATATTTATAGCTTTATTTTCTAATATAATGTAAATTGCACAGATATGTTCTTATAAATATAACTGAGAATAAATCAACTTTTATGCTTTGTCTAGTTGTCATTCATGGCATGATACCTACTTTAATTCAAATAATGAGTTGGCTGAGCTATACCCATCTTATGGTATTTAGTTCCTGTTTCCTTGTTTTGTTTAGGTATAGAAACAATACACGATGATTAATCCAAATCAACTGAGCCTTCCTTCCCACATGATTTCTCAATAATGTATCAAAATATTTCATATTTTACATTAGTGATGGGGTATAAGTAAGTCACCAGAGTGAAATGACCTCCAAGATCCCTTAACACTTGATTTATAATTTTGTGAAATGTAGATGAACTTGAATCTTTTTATGCTTTAATATTAAAAGCTTTGCCACTTTTATTATGTGAATCAGAATTACTATTTTTTAATGAAAACGGAATTTTTAATTTTTGACTTATTTTACAAATATATTTTATGACCAGATCTTGTTTTTTTTTTTTTTAGCCTCAATAGTTTTACTTTTAAATATTTCTGAGAAGTCAGAATCACAAACATCATTTAGCAATCTAGAAGATTTGGGTTTTGCTGGAAAAACTTCCTGTGAAGTTATTTAGCTGTATCCACAGCTTTTAAATGATGGATCTGTGATTTAAACTCAGGCTTATCCTTCTGCATTAAACACTTAAGCCAATATTCTTAAATTTCCTTACTAATTTGCCTTAAATGTGTTTCTTTTGACCTGCTTGTCTCCCATAACGTCAAACTTGAGTCAATGTATTATTTCCCAATAAAGTATATTCAGATATTGTAAGTACAATTAGACTTTAAAGAGGACTTAACTTATGAAGTCAGATAATAGAGAAAACTTGTGAATATAAGCAGAGGACCACAAATCAAAGACTAGGAAGAGTCTAGCACTAGTCAGACCAGATATGTAGTTTTAATGAAAGCTGAAAAAAAAATAATTTAAGATATAATTGTCACCAGATCATTTATTGCCATGATTTTCCTAACTATAGACAAAGCATAAAAATTCTGTCTTCAAGACTGACTTAAATAGTTTTTTTAAAACATTCTTGCATTAAATACTAGGTTTAAAACAAACTATGGAAATGTTCGTATTAAAAGCTGTCAGCCCTGGTAAGGTGTGGCTCAGGTGGTTGAGTGCTGTCCCATTCACCGAAAGGTTGCTAGTTTGATTCCAGGTTGTGGCTCAATCTCCAGTGGGAGGGTGTGCGGGAAGCAGCCGGTGGATGTTTCTCTCTCTCTCTCTCTCTCCTCCCTCCCTCCCTCCCTTATTCTCTAAAAATCAATGAAAACGTATCATATTTAAAAATAGAAAAGATAAAAGCTGTCAGGATATTACTCCTAATAAGAATTATCCTGTCAAATATTATTGTTAAACTTGGAAAGTACAATTACAAATTTTCCCCACAAAATATTTTCCCTACAGGGTTTCTTTTGTATGTGGGTTGGCAGCTATTAAAACTAGTCAAGAGCCTAATAAGACAAAGTGAAATATTCTCAGAAAAGTAACAAACAAGGATATCTACTTATATTACACTGGCGTATTTTACTTCTTCAGGTATTCATTGGAAGGAAGCATAAAGTCTAACATAGAGGTTCTTAGTTTTTACTGGGCATAAACACCACCTAGGTCTTATTCCAAAATGACTAAGAATAATTGGGAGGATGGTTCTACGTCTGCATTTTAAAAATAAGACCTCCAATTTATTCTATTATAGGTGCCCATGAAAAAATGGAGAAACACTGACTTCTAGATTATTATAAGTTAGGAATTTTCACAGGAAAGATAATATTTTATCTTGAAAATATTTTAAAAGATGAAAGAAAATTTGAAAATTACACACACCAAAAAAACATTAAATTAAAATTTTAAGATCCTTATATCATGATTTCACCAAGCAAAATTTTCACTGAACTAATGAACTAGTGAATAAAACAAATCAGACTGGGAAATTACAAATTCTTAAAAAAAAATATTGTTACTGATTTCAGAGAGGAAGGGAGAGGGAGAGATAGAAACATCAATGATGAGAGCGAATAATTGATTGGCTACCTCCTGCACACCCCCCACTGGGGATTGAGCCCACAACCTAGGCATGTGCCCCTGACTGGAATCAAACCTGGGACCCTTTAGTCCACAGGTTGACGCTCTATCCAGGGCGAAGGTTTCAAATTCTTGATTAAATTAGCCCTTCACATTTAAAAAGTATCACCTTAGAGAGCATTGAATAAAACTGGTAGAATATTATGAAGATATTTTTCCCACACTGGTGTAATAAAAAACAAAACATAACAAAATTAAAAAGTATTAATCTCGAATTCTTCCTGTGTAAGGTTATAGATTAAGAGAAAGATTATCAAATTTTTCCTTAGTTATTTCTTCTAAATCCAAGGAAAAAAAGAGTTCACAAACTAATTTAAAAAGAAAGTAAACGTGCCCTGGCTGGGTGGCGTAGCTGGTTGAAGCGTTGTCCCATACACTGAAAGGTTGCAGGTTCGATTCCTGGTCAGGGCACACATCTAGACTAAGGGTTTGGTCCCTGGTTGGGCACCTATGGGAGGCAGCCAATGGATATTTATCGCTCTCCCACTCCTCTCTCCGCTCTCTCTAAAATCTATTGAAGCATATCCTCAGGCGAGGATTAAAAAAAAGAAAGTAAACTCTAAATATTATTACTATTTCTGAGTTGTAAACTAGGCCTACTCTTAGGAACTGCTCCTAAGAGCTTAATTATGGATGTCACAGAATTTTTGGCAACTGGCAGAATAACGTATAATACAAAGGATCTTTACCATTCAAGTAAAGCAGAAACAAGTTTTTCCTCAGGATAAAAAATAAATTTCTTTAGATTATTGAAAAAAACCCATAAACCCTTTAGTATGAAAATTTACTCTAAGTGCTAAGTTGTAGGAGTCTGCATGTGCTTCTTAACTCGAAAGACAATTTAGATTCATCATGTAATTTTCTTTGTAGGGCAGCAGCATAAATTGAATTATCTCTACATTTTCCCCAAATAACATCTACACACTATGTCAGTACATGGAAGCTATAGGTTTCAAACCACAATATACTCCTGAAAATATCACTCTTTGAAAATGCAATCATGGCCCTGGCAGGGCAGCTCAGTTGGTTAGAGTGTCACCCCGATAAGCCAACGTTGTGGATTTGATCTCCTGTCAGGGCACGTACAAGTATCAACCAGTGAATGCATGAATAAGTGGAACAACAAATCAATGTTTCTCTCTTTCTCTCCCTTCCTCTCTCTCTCTCTCTCTCTCTCTCAAATCAATATAAATAAATAAATGTAATCACAACACAAAACAGATGCTACTGTATAATTTGGAAAGCAACCTCTTTTAAGAGGTAGTTTGTAAATGAAGTATTAAGTATTAAGGAGGCAAGGATGCTTTCCAGGAAGCTGACAGGATGTTTCCAGAATCTTATTCAGGTAGAGAGGGGATAGCCTAAAGCAAGAAATCAGCAGCATGGTGGCCTGCTTATCTAGACGAACTGATAAAAAGAACTTTCTGCAAAGTTGGGAATGAGGTCTTGGACCACAGGGATCCTACTTTGAAATCAGCTCTTCAGAAAAAGGTAAACACACAAAAATGTAAAAGGATAATTCTTAAATGGCACGCTTTTAAAAAATATCAGAAAATCTTAAAATTAACTGCTGAATACACATTAACAAGGAAAACATAAGAAACATGTCATAACCCAAGTACTTTTAAAATAAAACTATTTTTTAGTTCCAAACCCCAGTACACATCAATTGCATGAGATCTTTTTTTTATTTTATTTAGAACCTGTATCTTTGTTTTAAGACGTGGTATAAACAAAAGTAAAATACAAACAACTTGTTATTAACATAACAACTGCAGTTATTAACTGTGAGAAAACAGTAAAAAAGAGTCATATGTTCTTGCGACAGAATTATCCCAGTCATTTTGTGATAGCAAATTCTGGCAAGAAATGATAAATTCATTTGTTATGAAAAGTACTTAAAGAATTTCCAAAACTGATCAGTTGTGCTGCAAGTAAAACAGCAATTATTCAAAAGAGCCCTTACCTTTCTCTCATTGTCCTAAAAGATCTGCCATACAGGTAATTACTATTTTCAGATCAGTTGTTTAAACCAGATTCTTCCTGTAAATTCATACCTTAGCTTTATATATAATAAACTTACACTCATTTTCCCTTTCCAGTGGAATATCTAGTCTTGAAGCTAAAAAACACTTTCATAAAAGGAATAATTTAAAATCCTTCATGTAAATCTTGGTTCTTCTTCTTCTACCTCACTTTTATTTTCTTCTATTAACTGATCTTCCTCCTCGTCACCAAAAGTCTGTTCCTGCATAGCGGTAAAGGAGAGAGACCGAGCAGCCACTTCGGCAGCGAGACCAGCAGTGAAGGTAAAATCCGGTGACAGCTGCAGCCGCGCCAGCCTCTGCCTGATGGAGGGCTGTGGTGAGTCCCTGGGAACTGGATGGGCAGCGGTCAGGTCACCAACATCTGCCTGCTGAGAGTCATCTTCACTTTCCCACAGACACGCTCTTTTTTCAGCTCCTTGCAGGAAGCCTTCATGTGTAAAATTGTCTTTATTTTTACCATCTAGAGGGTTTTCACACAAATACTCAGTCCTACTACATATTTCATCATCAGTTATGGAGGGTTTACTACTTTCTTCTTCAATATCATTTTTACCAACTTTCCCCATATCTGAATCCATTGATGGTTCTGAATTACTTATGGGTTCCATTGGGTCTACAGGAGACAAGGATTTCAACACAGCTTTAAAGGAAAAAAAAGCAAAAAGAAAGAAAGAAAAATAATAACTAAGGACCCAGAAATAATTTAAACTTTAATTTAAACTCCCAGTAGATTTTTTTCTTATAAAGAACAAGAAATAAAGGCTAAATAAAACTTTCTGGTAAAATCAATATAAATTTATAAATCCAAAGAACTTTATAAGAGATAAAATGCCTAAGAAATGAAATGAGACAGGTTTATGATGAAGATTTTAAAATACCTCATGTATTCTCTTATCCAAAATATTAAAGCATGGATTCTCTAAGTGTGGTCCTTGAACTAATAGCATCAGTCAGCATCTCCTAGAATTTGGCAGAAATGCAAATTCTCAGGCCCCACCCCAGACCTACTAAATTGGAAGATGGGGTTGGGGACCAGATATGTTGATAAGCCTTCCACCTTGTACTGATGCATACTAAATTTTGAGGACCACAGCATTAAGAAATAAGCAGCATGGCTTTCACTGATAATATGTAAGATAAAAAGCCTAAGTAATCCAGATAATCATATTTTCAACACACATATATATAAGTTAAAACAGCATGGAAAACAAACGTAACATACAATTCAATTTACTTGCCAACCACCTAACAAGACCCTGATGAAAGTAAAGCTGTAACTTCTATACATTTTGTAATGTCACAGAAAAATATATAATGAAATAAAATCTGCACTCAAGACCAACTACTGTACAAAGCATAATACATAAATATAATATATAACCATACGGCAGAAGTTGTCCTTTCAAGGCAAATGAAGTTTTATTTAGCCCCTCTTGAAGTTAGTAGGCAGTGGGTTGCTTGCTAGGCAGTCTCTCCTCCCAGTATGAGGGGTTAGTACAATACAATATATTATGAAGCATGGCGGAAGAAATAAAAAAGTACATCTTGAAGATCTGGCGCTTATTTAAAAATTATTTTGTAAAATGTGTCCATTTGCAAGAAACAGATCCCTAAGCTGCAGTATCTCCACTAGAGAAGCAGCGACAACAGGTTCCAGTGCAGAATTTCCCTCTCTAATTCCATTCGGACTTTACCCCTGTAGGCAGAGATGAAAACAACTCTGGAAGATGTACCGAAAAACTTCATGGGAAAAGCACTTTATGGTATCAGCAGCTTTTTACTTAATTTCACAAACTAAATCAACATTGTTGCCTTTTCAAATGTAAACTATCAAAGCACGTACCTGAAAAAGAGACACATTTCTCAGTGTTCTCTTTGCCCATATTGTCAATAGGATAATTTTAAAGCTACATGAAGAAAATACTAAACAATAAAAAAGGATACAAGTTTATATATAATGCTATTTTCAGTCTTCACATGCAGTTTTAATCTATAAATATGCTGGTTTAAAGAATGCAACATACATTAGAAGTTGACTGATATTCCTGATAATTGCTAATTAAATGGGGCGGGGGAGTAATACAAGTGTATTAAATTAACACTGTGCTAGAATATAAGCCTCCAGGAGTGTAGGGATTTTTGTCTCTTGATTTATGTGTTAGGAATATAAAACAATGAACAATGTGTTAAGAACTACTTGTTGAAGAAAGAATTTGTTGAATGAATACTATGAAGGATAATAAAAACCCTTATTTAAGGAGACTGTATTACAGAGAAAAAAAAAAATCCAACGCACAGAAAACAACAGTGCCTAAAACATTAATACTCTTAATCTATGAGTTATGTAGGCCCAATATATAAGCAGGTAACAGGAACTCAATTTTTACTGCTGCTTCTAGGAAGATCCTAATCTCCTATATGCTTTGCTGCTCAGACTTGCTTTCATTTTGCTACAGTGCCCTTCTGGCATGAGGGTCTGCATTGGTAGGAAAGGTGGCAGGGCTAGAGGATTCACAGAGGAGACTGGTGGAGAGGACAGCCTGGAGAAGAGAGATGTCTAGTAAAGGGATCAGCATGAGTGTTTTTCATGAATAAAAATAGTGAATTTGTGGAACCATAATTAGATAAATATAACTGGAGGAAGATATCTATATTGGAAATAGTGGGACATATAATTGGGTATGATGGACTCATATGATGGAAAGGCTTAACACCAGGAAAAGGAGTTTAGATGTAATACAATAAAAAGGGGGGCACTGCTGTAGGTTTTGTAGTTGTTGTTTGTTAAAATATATTCTTATTGATTTCAGAGAGGAAGGGAGAGGGAGATAGAAACATCAATGACGAGAGAGAATCATTGATTGGCTGCCTCCTGCATGCCCCCCACTGGGATTGAGCCAGCAACCCAGGTATGTGCCCTTGACTAGAATCGAACCCAGGACCTTTCAGTCCGCAGGCCAATGCTCTATCCACTGAACCAAACTGGCCAGGGCTGCTGTAGGTTTTTAAGTAGAGAGCTATTGTCAATTTGCTGTTTGAGAAATATCTAGACCAGTGATGGCGAACCTTTTGAGCTCAGCGTGTCAGCATTTTGAAAAACCCTAACTTAATTCTGGTGCCATGTCACATATAGAAATTTTTTGATATTTGCAACCATAGTAAAACAAAGATTTATATTTTTGATATTTATTTTATATATTTAAATGCCATTTAACAAAGAAAAATCAACCAAAAAAATGAGTTCGTGTGTCATAGGTTCGCCATCACTGATCTAGACCTTGCAAAGTTAGAAGCTATCTTTGAAGCTTAGACACTATTTCTAAGGATAGCTTAGAAGACAAAGATACTGAAATGGAAGTCAACTAAGTCTATTATAATACACTAGAGGCCCGCTGCAGGAAGATTCCTGCAAGAATAGGGCTTCCTCAGGCCTATTCCTGCAAGAATAGGGCTTCCTGCGGCTGGAGCAAAGCAGAGAAGGGAGCGAAGCCCACGGAGGCGGGCCTCGCTCCCTCCCGTCTCCGCTACCTCGGCTCCCTCCCTTTTCTGCCGCTTCACTCCCTTCTGCAGCGCTTGGCTTCCTTCTACGCTGTCTTCAGTCTTCACTCCCCGTGCCTGTGTATGCAAATTAACCACCATCTTTGTTGGGTTAATTTGCATACTCGCTCTGGCTGGTGGGCGTAATGGAGGGATGGTCTATTTGCATGTTTCTCTTTTATTAGTGTAGATGAGCATAATCTAATGAGGACCTGGGCTATAAAAGAGGTCAATGGAAAGAAGGAGGAAGGATAAAATAAAAAAAAGTACATGTGGACAAAGGAGAATCAAAATGGTAGGGCTCCTAAGAGGACCCTGAGGAACTTTCCAGAAGTTAACTAACCTATATATTTCGAATAAAAAGAGAAAGGGAAAAGAAGACAACTGATTTTGAGGCTCTACATACTCTAAAATAGAAGGGAAGTCCCTCTACCTTCTTAGAAATTAATTCTTCATCTAGAAATTAGCTAGTTTAATATTGTCAAGTATTAAGCTTCCCCTCATTCCCTTCCCTGCCTCCCAAGAAGTTCAACTAAAGACAGGTGGGAAACATAGAGGAGTTAAGGCTAATCTTAGGTCAGTGGTCGTCAAACTGCGGCTCGTGAGCCACATGCGGCTCTTTGGCCCCTTGAGTGTGGCTCTTCCACAAAATACCGACTTTTGCGCATGGGCCACGAAGTTTCAATTGCACTCTACATGCACGCCCACATGTGGTATTTTGTGGAAGAGCCACACTCAAGGGGCCAAAGAGCCGCATGTGGCTCGTGAGCCGTAGTTTGACGACCACTGTCTTAGGTATTGCCAGTCATCCAGCTTTGTCCAAATCCAAGTATGGAAACAGTGTGCACAGAAGCAGGCTCTCAACTCCCATCCACTACAGTGTTCAAATCACTGAGTAACCTAAACGATGTAGCTAAGCGCCTAGGTCTCTTAGTCCATTTGTTTCAATAGTGAACCCAATTATTTGTGTTTCACTGAGGTATTTATAATATCAACAAAAAGAGAACAGAGTTTAGAATCTCAAATACATAAAATTTGAAAACACTCTAATTTATTCAACTCACTGTCCATTCCAAAACAAATTCAGTCAAAAAATCAAATAACTGATGAAAAGTGTGATTTTTATATCCCATTTCATTACATACCTACTCTTTAATTAAACAAATTGATTTTGTATCTAGAATAAAAAGTACTATACTTACTGGTGGATCCCTAAAATTAGAGTCATAAGAATTCTGTAACCAAAATAAGATTCAGTTAAAGAAAAATCCCCTACACTGAAATAACCTTTTACTCTGAAGTCAGTGCTTACCGTGATCACTAAATAGAAGTTGCTTCCACTTCTGCCTTTCTGCCTCTGATGCTTTGAATCCCAGCACAGATTTTAATTCTTGGAGTACCCTCTTGGATTCTTCATGCTCACGCTTCTGTCTCTCTCTGTCTTCTTGAGACAAGTAATAAAAATCATCCTTTCTTAAATCACTGTCCATATCTAAATCATCTACATAAGCTTCTAATTCCTGAAAATGAATAAAAGAAAAAGAACTTTACTTCAAGCAGATGATTTTCTAGCAGTATTTATTTATTTGCACCTACCCTTCTCCAAGATTAAAAAAGGAGGACTCTTAGCACAGGTCAGTAAAACACAGTTGGACAAACAAAGCAAACATAGATAAGTGGACAATTTAAAAAACTTAATTTGATACTATAAAGGGTTTTAAGTAAGGAAGTTTAATAACTCAATCGTTATTTTTCTACTTTGATACCATTTTACAGATCTAGTAAAGGTTACAGTGATTAGCTCTGTCAAAACCAATCAAAATTAGCCGGGCTGGTGGTTGGGGAGGTGGTGAGGTATGTTAGTCCTCTTGTGGTAGAATTTGTGGTGCTTTCTGAGGTCCCAGGAAGTCTGAACACTATTCCTAGGATTGTGGAACACCTCATCTATGGCTCTCCATATCACTAAGGCAGATGGAAGGATCCCTGCTTACCCAGACTCCCTTGCAGTTACGGTTCAGACAAACAACTGAGATCCTCTAATCAGATGTATCTGGATCAGATCTAATTCAGAAGTATGTTATAAAAGAAGCAGGCATCTCATGGAATCCACTCTGGTAAGAATGGTGGCAATAAAGTTTCCAGAGGCAGAAGTTCTAAAGGTAGCACTGAAGGAGCAAGTGGCAATGTCGTTGCCCAGTGACTTACAGTGGTGTTGCCACTGTAAAAGTTCTTTTGAGTGATTTCAGCTTTTTACCCCAGCCTGGTTCAAGCCTGATTACCTGGCCCTCTGAATGTTCCGTGAGGTATCTAATGTTTTTTATTTATTATTATTATTTTTAAAAAATATATTTTATTGATTTTTTACAGAGAGGAAGGGAGAGAGGTAGAGAGTTAGAAACACCGATGAGAGAGAAACATCGATCAGCTGCCTCCTGCAAAGGGTTGATTTCCCTTTGCAATTAAGGATACTGAATAGACTATATGACCTAAGGAAAACTTCTTGAGCAAAAGAAATCTTAGTCAATATCGAAAGTGAGGCACAACATAAATGCAGTCAAATGCACAAGATGAATGTATAAAATTTTTAGATATGTATACATGGTGGTAGATCAAGATAAAAACATTTCCAGTATCTCAGAAAGGTACCTTTGCCAAGGCACTATTTTTTAATGTGCTTTATCACTTTTAAGTGTCTAAAAAAATGGATTAAAATTCAAGGCACTAAGAACTAATGATTTGATATATATTCAATACATTATACTGTGATTTTGAAGCTCATTAGAAACATAAATTCTACAATGTCACTTACAGAGAGCAATAGGTAAGTTTCACATGTGCAACTCTCCTTTATGGGAAACAAGCAATTTTCACCCTTACCTGCTCCTCAGGGATTGGATCTTTGTCTGCAATGTGCAGAGTAGGCTGCAGCACGGGTACCACAGTACAGCGTGGGCTTTCACATGCTATTTCAGGTTTGCCTTAAAAAGAAACAGGCCACACAGAAATGAGTGAATATCTGATTAACAACCAAAATACCAAACAGTTCCTTCACCTCAAAACATTTATTTATACTGCCTCTTTATACCATATTCCTTCTTCCATATCTAATTCCAATAATCATTGATATGTTTTCTGTTCCTATTAAGATTTACTATTTTAAGAATGTCATATAAATGGAATCATATAGTATATGGTGATTTAAGTCTGGCTTCTTTTGATTAGCATAATGCATTAGAGATTCCTCCATCTTATTATTATTTTTTTTGTTAATCCTCACCAAGAATATTCTTCCATCGATCTTTTTGTTGTTGTTTTATTTTAGAGAGAGTGGGAGGGGGAGAGACAGAGAGGAGAGAAACGTCAATGTAAGAGAGACACATCGATTGGTTGCCTTCCATACAGGCCAAGGATCAGCCTGCAACTGAGATATATGCCTTTAACTGGACCCAAACCCGAGACCCTTCAGTCTGCGGACCAAAGCTCTGTCCACTGAGCCAAACTGGCTAGGCTCCTCCATCTTATTGATGTATCAGTTTATTTCTTTTTTTATTGCCGAGTAGTAGTCAGTTATATGGATGGATGTAACAATTTATCTATTCACGAGCAGAAGGGCACAAGCTTCTTTTAGGTTTTAGTGATTATGAATAAAGCCACTATAAATATATATTTGTGTATAGGTTTTTGTGTGAACATTAAGCTTTTATATCTCTAGGGTAAATATCTAGGAATAATATTACTGAGTCATTTGGTGCGTGTATGCTTAACAGTGGGAAAAATTTTGATGAGGAAAGGGTATTTATATAATCTTAAAGTATTATTTTCACAAAATACTTATAATGAAAGAGAAGAAAGGCTAAAAGAGAATAAAGATCACCAAAACTAAATGCCATGTGTGATCTTGACCTGGACATTAGAAAAATGCAAACAGAAGTATTTATAGGTAATGAGGTTTCATGTCTGCATCTTACTCTCAAATGGTTAAGAAAAATATCACCAAAGGAATTTACATATAGATACATAGATAAGGCAAATGTGTTAGAATGTCAACAACTGGGGAATCTGGATGAAGAGTACTGTGAACTATTCTTGTGATATTCCTGTAATTTTGAAGTAACTTTACAAGATACAGCTAACTAAAGCACCTGCATCTAAAAAATGCAAATGAACATTTTTTTAAATCCTCACCTGAATATATGTCCTTTTTAAAAATTGATTTTAGAGAGAGAGGAATGGAGAGAAAGAGGGAAACAACAATGTGAAAGAGAAACCAATCAGTTATCTCCCATATGCACCCCAACCAGGGATCGAACCCGCAACCTAGGTATGACCAGAAATTGAACCCACATCCTTTTGGTGTACAGGATGACGCTCCAACCAACTGAGCCACCCAGTTAAGGCTCAAATGAACATTTTATTTTTATATTTTAAAAATATATTTTATTGATTTTTTACAGAGAGGAAGGGAGAGGGATAGAGAGTCAGAAATATCGATCAGCTGCCTCCTGCACACCCCCTACTAGGGATGTGCCCGCAACCAAGGTACATGCCTTTGACTGGAATAGAACCTGAAACCCTTCAGTCCACAGGCCGACACTCCATCCACTGAGCCAAACCAGCAAGGGCTCAAACAAACATTTTAAAGTTGTGTAGGTATGGCCACTATGAGCATTTTAGTGAGAAAAGTTTGTGAATTACTTCTATTCATATCATTATTATATAGAGCAAAAGCCACATATACAGAGCATAATTAAGAAATTGCTTTATCACTTGCCCAATGCATTGGAGACAGTTATAACAATCATATTTAAGTGAGTGACTAAGACTCAACATCTCAGAGTATGCTAAGGAGAAGTGAGTGCGATGCATCTTTTAACACCCAATGGTAATTCAAATTGTAGAAAATGTACTCAAAAGCTCTAGACTTGGGTCATTTCAAAAAGTTTAAATGCATAAATATCTGCACCTATTAAAAATCCTTGGCAAGCCCGGCCAGTGTGGCTCATTGATTGAATGCCAACCTATGAACCTGCTTGCAGGCTCGATCCCTAGTAGGGGGCATGCAGGAGGCAGCTGATCGATGATTCTCTCTTATCACTGACTAGAGGCCCGGTGCACAAAAATCGTGCACTTGGGGGGGGGGGTGGTTCCTCAGCCTAGCCTGCACCCTCTTGCAGTCTGGGAACCCTTGGGGGATGTCCGACTGAAGACTTAGGCCCGCTTGGCAGTAGGACATCCTTAGCGCTGCTGAGGAGTTGGAAGAGGCTCCTGCCACTGCCGCTGCAGTTGCCAGCCGTGAGCCTGGCTTCTGATTGAGCGGCACTCTCCCTTTGGGAGTGCACTGACCACCAGGGGGCAGCTCCTGTGTTGAGTGCCTGCCCCCTGGTGGTCAGTGTGCATCATAGCAAACGGTCGTTCTGCTGTTCGGTTGATTTGCATATTAGCCCTTTATTATATAGGAGGATGTTTCTAGCTCCCTCTCCCTTCCTCTCTGAAATCAGTAAAAATATATTTTAAAAAAATCCTTGGCAAAATTATCCTTGGCAGGATAATTTATATTTGAGACATAAAGGAAATCTATTGGTACTATTAACATTTCCTTTTTTCAAAGGAAATACTTTTACTATCTAAGGACTTATTCAACATATTTAAGACATTAAAGTATTACAGATTTAGCTGTAAACAAAACAATGAAACAGAATAATAAAGCATCAATCATCTTTGGCAGAAATACAATTTCTGTTATTAACTTCATCATAAAGGTGGAAGGGATAAACATAGTTTATAGCAAAGTTTAAAAATTAATATTCCAAACATTTACAATGAAATTGGTGAGATCAATAAAACAAAGTATAAAATCTGGGTTAAATGAAAGCAGGTTTGTGGAGGATTTCAAGACTATCTTTTTACCTAGCAGTATTACTCTTAAATAATGGTACTTAATACATTTTAGACCCCTAATAACAAACACATAGTGCTACCTATTATAACATTTGTATAAAATTTCTGAATAACTAAAGAATTTCATCTTAGAAGCAAAACTCAATTTCTGGCCCATGAATATCAAAATCATCATTACCCTTAATTGGAAAAGAGATTCTGGATGTTCTAATAATAAATAATATTATAAAAATCTATCCCTTCAGTCTGCAGGCTGACGCTCTATCCACTGAACCAAACTGGCTAGGGCTGTTTTTCTTATTAGTAAGAGCCAAGACTTTATATTCAGTGTTAATTTGTACATATAAGTTCAACTTAAAAAAATTAGAAACATAGATCAGTTGTCTCCCACAACTAAACCCAAAACATAGGTAAGTGCCTTGACCAGGAATTAAACCCGCCACCTTTTGGTATACAGGAAGACACTCCAACCAACTGAGCTACACCAGCCAGGGCCATATAAGTTCAACTTTTTCTTTAGTAAACTAAGAAGGCTTGCCAAGTGAGTTTCATCATAGAGAAGAAATACACCTAATAAAATCCTAACTGCAGAGGAATATATGGAAGAAATCTCTCCCAGGTACCTTTTATATCTGTATTTCTTCGTAGCAGTTTGTCCACTTGAGAAATGGCCTCTTCCCAGCAATTGTTGCTTGCTTGAACATGGGGCTGAATCAACTTTAATTTCTGTTCCAGGATTTGATAAGCTTCTGACACTAGTTCTTGTGTTTCTTTAGTACAAACAAGCTTTTCAAGTTCATCTTCAAGAATTATTACCCTGAGTAATAAAGAAAAACAGTTTCACCATGGAGATTTCTAAAATATAAAATGGAAAATTTATCATTTATAAGGCCTATTTAAGAAATAAGCTTAGAAGTTTAAAAATGTTTTGGAGATGGAAGGTAGTGATGGTTGTACAACAATGTGAATATACTTAACGCCTTGAACTGTATTGTTAAAAATGATTAAATGGTAAATTTTATGTTACGTGTATTTTATAACACTTTTTTAAAAAGCTTATAAACAGTGTCATATATTTATCCCACAAATATTGCTTGCATATATACTAGGCGTGAACTGAAAGGACAAGTTAAACCCATCTTCTATTTACAAGAAACATAACTGAATCAGATAAATTATACATACGTATAAAATACAATTATCATAAAAAGTCATAACATTTTATTTCATTTACAGATGAGGAATTAGGTCGAGAGAGTTGAAGAAACTTGCTCAGAGTCATACAGCTGATAAGTTGTAAACCTGGGTTGAATCCAGGCACTAAAGTATACCACAGAGAGATAAAAAGATAGTGTTATAAGAATTCAGAAGAGGGGAACATTGCTACCAGCAATGGGACAGATAGGGAGTAGCTAAGGAAGAGGTCCTTTTGAGGGAGCAGTGAAGGAGGGAAAAAATTGAAGCATGTACAAAAGATGAGGAAGGTCACTCTACCTTATCTCCCATATTCCCTGTGGGCATATGGCAATTTATACAGTTTGGCTGGACTGAAGGAAAAGGAGAAATCAAGACAGAAAAGCAGACTGTAGTCAGATTATGGCAAACCTTTTTTACAGAATGTTTTATATAGACTTCAGTCTAAGCAGCTATATTATGAAACCAGTTAAGATTTTTGGTTAAGTGAGAAAGCAAATATATGCCTCAGGAACCATCTAGCCGTGAGCACTCTGGAGGAAGAACAGTTAAAGGGTTAATGTCCTCATGTAAGAAAGTGAGAGTGGGAATAGCAAAGGGAACAAGGGCAAAGGAGTGAAACACAATTTTAGATGACATTTCAAGGTTGTAGCAGTCTATAGAGCAATTCATATATGATAGCTAAAGACTGGTATACTCTCTAGTTAAGATATAGAATATTTCATTTTTAAATAGAGAACATACTTCCCATCATAATCCACAATTCCTGACAAAGGTACAAAGTCCCTCTTTTTCATTTTCATATCTATACAGTGTAGCACTCTTCCTTCCCTAAGCCACCTTCTCCCATTATAATATACTAGAGGCCCATGGAGAGCGGGCCTAAGCCGTCACTTGGACATCCTTAGTGCTGCCGTGGAGGCTCCTGCCACTGCCACTGTGCTCACCAGCCATGAGCCCAGCTTGTGACTGAGCTGCACTCTCACTGTGGGAGTGCACTGACCACCAGGGGGCAGCTCCTGCGTTGAGCATCTGCCCCTGGTGGTCAGTGTATCATAGCGACCGGTCCTTCTGTTGTTCGGTCGATTTGCATATTAGCCTTTTATTATATTTCCTCTGATGATGATTCAACCTTTGTCACCCACTCACCCTGAGACTGCCTTACCTCCCATATTCCCTGTGGCAGACAGAGCTGAGTCAGGTTAGCATTCACCCGCTTTCTTGGAATAGCTGCTACAGACCACTGGAACATTCCTGCCTCATAGTGTCTTAATTTTTCCTTATGTCCTAACCTTTACATCAGCCTTATATACCTAATGCCAGACCTTGAACTGATGAGTGGAAACTTTTCTCAAAATGTCTTTATGACCTTAACTTCCTATCTTTGTACACCATATCCTTCTTCAGTCCTGTAAACCAGCCTTTTAATTTTACTGAGACTTCAAGCCTTTTTGACTCATTTTTATTTTTGGTCTTACAAAACTGATTAATAGCCTCTCCCTTCCACTTCTTGCCTGGTATCCAGGATAAAGTACCTAAACTATGATCATATCAACCCATTAAATTCTGATGACCTTCCTGATTACCAGCACAACATAAATCCAACCATTCGTCTGATCCAGTCCCTACTACAAGTCTGTCTTCTGCACCAAACCTGCTACCAACGCAGAGTGCCAGCAATTCCATGCAAAGTAGATCACCTAATATGGACCCTACATTGTATTATCTAACTGGGGCCAAAAAACATGTCCTATGCTATGGAAAAAGAGTCCAAATCTGTTGAATTTATTTAGAAAATAGCAATGTGTTATTCTTTAACTATATATATAACAATGCCTCTTATAATTTATTTTTCCAGTGTTGGCAGATATTCTCCTAGAGTGCAGGCTCCAGTTTAAGAGCCCTACCTAAAGGGAGTTAAACTCATTCTTCGTAAATTTCTCCATTGCGGCTCTCAAATAGAATGAACATCTGCTTTTGTCCTATTTTTCTAGGTTGTCTGTTGAAATCAAGAAAAGTAAAATTATAAATGTACCGAATTATAGTACTTATAAATCATGCTTCTCTGCTCTATTTGTAAGTATAAACCATCTTTCATGCTGTATGTCTCCATTTTGCTGCTTCTCTCTAGCTAGGACACAAGCCAAGAACCACAATAGCCCAAGAGTGAAGCTTGCTAATCATGGGGACATTTCCTTATATAGCTTCTAAACTTACTCATTCAGTAATGCTTTCAGATGGAGCTGCAAACTGCGGACTGCTGTATGAACATTATTCAGTTCTCTTGACTTCTGTTGAGTTTTGCATAAACGTTGGGGTACTGACTGGTGCTGAGTTTCAAAGTATCGATAAAACTCATAGCTGCGCTTAAGCTCTTCCAAGCAGGCAGAATGAGCATGAGGTAGACCCTGAGTCACATCAGATAAAATATGATGAGGCAAAAGTGCTGGAGTAAGTAAGGGCCCAGGAGGGGCATTAGCTGTAGAAAGTAATAGGGCTAACCGTCTGAAGAACTCTGAGCTCTGTGCTACCCAGAGTTGGAACAAAACCTAAAAAACAAGAAAAAAAGAACTAGATCAATAAAAAATATTGGCCAACATTCAAAACAAACTAAACTAATTTAAACTTCTAGTTTAAATTTTCCACTTTATCATAAGTAATGAATGTAGTTGAGCTTGAATTAACTTAAGATTAGCCAAGAATTTTATATCAAATTATGTAGTCATTGCACATGGGAACTTCTGATCCTAATATAGCAGGAAATACCAGAATATAACTAGTAAGGTTCTAATCTAGAAGGAAAGTGTTGATAGATTGAGACACATGTATTAGAAGTAAATATTAATTATTTTAAAATTTTACACAAAGGAGAAATGAAAACAGTAGGAATGATAGAGCTATATAAGTTCAAAGAAATGAGTTATTGATGGACCCAGAGTTTGGGGTTCAAAATTACACCACTGTTTTGGCTAGGAAATAGTTCAAAAATAACATAAAAATCAGTCCCAGAGTGTTCATACTTAGGAGTGTCTAGCACAAGAAATTTAAAAACCCCTTCTTTTGTTGTTGTTGTTGTTAATCCTTACCCAAGGATATTTTTTCCATTGATTTTTAGAGAGTGGAAGGGAGGGGGTGAGACAAAGAGAAACATTGATGTGAGAGAGACACATCGATTAGCTGTCTCTCGCACATGCCCCGATGGGTTGGGGATCGAGCCTGCAACCAAGGTACGTGCCCTTGACCGGAATCAAGCCCATGACCCTTCAGTCCGAAGGCTGACACTCTAACCACTGAACCAAACTGGCTAAGGCCAAAACCCATTCTTGAGAGACAACCCCTGACTTCAGGCAGTAAAGAATTTCTGTAGGTATAGTCCTATTCTAGAGGAGGATAATATCTCCAAAACAAAGAAACAAACAAACATGAGGAAACAATCTATTATGAACAAGAATTGGCATACAACAAAGAGGATTGAACAAATTTAGATTTCTAATTTTTCACAACCAGGAAAGTGAACATTATTTAGATTGTTTTATTAACTGAACATTAAAATAGCAAATAATAAGATAATTTAATGTAAACCTATTTTACCATTGAACTTTTTTTTTAAATAAGCAAGGTCAAAAAAATAAAAAAATAAATAAGCAAGGTCAAATTTCCAAATTGCTAAAGACATTTACCTAGGAATTCTTGAATATAAACAAGCTTACCTCATAAGTCTTATTTAACCATTAAATTCATGACTATAATGATTTTCTTTATCCCTATATTGGTTCTTTCAGCAAGTTTTTTTTGAGCACTTATGATGTACCAGGCTTTATTCTATATGCTGATAATATCGCTTTGAACAAAAGTGAAAAATTAAAAAAAATCCTTGCCCTGATGGAGCTTATATTCAAGTGGGGGGGGGGGGGCGATACATAATAACAAGTAAAAGACAGTTTCTTGGCTGATGGGCTATGAGGAAAAATACAGCAGAGAAGGGGAATAGCGAGTGTGTATTATATGTGTGTTTACACAGGGGAAGGTAATGGGGGCTAGGGAGGTGGAGAGGTGGAGGGATGGGGTGGCCAGGAATGTCTCTAAAAAAGTGCGATCCAGAATTAAGCCATGAAACTATCATCAGGGAAGAGAATTCTAGGGAACAGGAGGTTCAACTGCAGTTATTTAGTAGGAGAGGACTTGGCACATCTGAGGAACAAGGTCAGTGTGACTGGGGTACAGTAAGCAAGGAGGAGTGTGGTTAAGTGATGAAGGCACTGAAGTAGCTCTGGCTTTTACTCTAAGAGAAATGAGGAGCCACTGAAAGGTTCTGAGCAGCAGAGTTATACGATCTGAATTATGCTTTAACAAGCCCATTCTGGCTGCTGTGTTGAGAGAAGATAGGGAGGTGAGAGTAGAAGTGGAGACCAGTTAGGAGGTTATTGTAATAATTCAGGTAAGGGTTATTGGTAGCTTGTACCACAGTGGTTAGTGGTAACAAGTGAGTAGTAGTTGGACCCTGGATATATTGTGAAAGTAGAACCGACAAAATCTCTTGACAAATTGTTTATGGGAGGAAAAGTGTTATGAAGAATAATTCCAGAGTTTTGGCCACAGCAACCAAAACAATCAAGTGGGCATAGCTTACTGCCACATTTAAAATACTAATTTATTATTTAATCACTACCATATTATCCAATCAAACCAAAACTCAAAATTATATATATATATTTCTGTTTGTTCTTTGGATGAGGGGATAACCATAATTTATGAACAAATAGGAAATTTTTATGTAAAGCATTTTTTTAAAATGTGGATTTATTTTTTAAAGCAGGAAATATATTACTTCATAATAACTTTAAAAACTAGTTAAAAATTTAAACAATAAGAAGAAGGGATAAGGACTCTGTACTAAATATTTTATATGTCTTCTCAGGATTGCAAAGTTTTCCTGAGGGAATATAGGTGAAAAAAAAATAATAAAGCCAAAATGTATTTTCTTTATGGACACCATGAAGATTACAGAAGAAAACAAAAGGTCCTGATTTATTTGTAAACCATCTTTCACTACATAAAAAAAAATCTTTGCCCTAACCGGTTTGGCTCAGTGGATAGAGCGTTGGCCTGCAGACTGAAGGGTCCCAGGTTCGATTCCGGTCAAGGGCATGTACCTTGGTTGCGGGCACATCCCCAGTAGGAGGTGTGCAGGAGGCAGCTGATAGATGTTTCTAGCTCTCTATCCTTCTCCCTTTCTCTCTGTAAAAAGTCAATAAAATATATTTTAAAAATAAATAAATAAATAAAATCTTTAATTAGTGCTGCTCTTTTGAGAATTTTCTTTTAAAATTTATACAAAATCTGTTAAAAAAAAAAACCTTTCTTTTGGGTACATTGGCAAATGTACAAGGCAAAATAAAATTTTTAAGTGTCACAGGGGTTTTCAGCAGTTTATACACTATAGGTCCAAGATAAGGCTTCTTTCAGAGGTTGATGTTCCTGGTAAGAATGCAATACATGAAGTTTGGTTATAGATTAGTTATATGTCAAAATAAAGCAAAAATCAAAATACTAAAGTTAGTCTTTAAAACAACATGGGTGAGCAAAAGGGGTCCAGCTACAACCAGCAGTATTGGAGTTAGGGTGGGGAGATAAAAGAGAACAAGCCTCACATTTTAGAGTAGATCCCATCAGAGGCATTTAAAAAAATCACCTAACATTGATTAATCACTCTATCCCAGGCATTGAGCTGGCAAATATCAAATCCCTCAGAGGTAAGCATTATGATCATCCCATTTTTATAAACACAGAAACGGATTTGCTCAAGAACACATTCACCGTCAAGTGATGGAACAAGTCAAACCTGGAAAGTCTGACTCTAGGGAAGTCACTTTTTCTCTTTGCTGCCTATACTTAATCTGAAATACAATCCAAGATCTAATAAGCTTTTAAAAACAGTATGTCAAAAGCGTAAATAATAATAGCTATTACCGCGTATGGTACCCATTATATGACAAGCTTCACTGTCGGTATTTCATATGTCTTCTCATTTAACACCTTGTAGGGCAGGTATGGTGGCCCTTTTTACAGTTGAGGCAAATTCACATAATAATTTATTCAAGGTCAAAAGTTAGTGTCAGAGCTAAAATATAAACCTGGGTCTGCTCAAATCCAAAATCCCTGTTTTTTCTTAAGAATCTCAAATTGTACTGAATTTGGAAGTAAATGGAATTTTCTACAATGTGACCATCCTAAAGGGTAGCTATTGGTGTCTTGGTATTTTCTATTAGTCTTTTTGTAAAGACAGAGTTGTGGCCATACTGTATATACATTTTTGTGTGCTAATTGCTTCACTGGTTTAACATACATTTCCCCAAGTTTTTATAAAATCTTCAAAAGCAAACTGTAGTTGCTACACAATGGTCCACCATGTGGATTTACCATAATTCATGCAACTATTCCTTCATTGCTGTGCATTTAGGCTCTGTTCATTTCCGCTATTGTAAACAAAGCAACTTGGTACATAAAACTTGACTATATTTGGAATAATTTATTTAAGAAAGATTTGCAGAAGTGGAATTACTGATTCAAAGCATACATTATTTTAAAGGCTCTTTGTATGTCAAATTGCATTCTGAAACAAACAACTTTAGGGAATTAAAAAAACCTGTAAGAAAACTATTGAAGCAGCTCAGGTAAAAGGTTATGGCATTCAGGACTAGGATGGTGGGGAAGAACCCAGAAAAAAATAGATGAATTTAAAATATATTTTGAAGGTAGAACTGACACAAAATTATGATGACAGACCGGATGTGAGGAGTAAAAGGAGGGATAAGATGGTTAGTGTGCGGGTTTCTAGCTTAGTAAGTTGTAAGATGGATTAGAATGAGGGTTAGAATAAGTCAAGGCAAATTTCAGGTAAGAGAGAAGAAAAACAAACAGATTTAGAACATTTATATGAATATGAAAAATTTAAAGATGTAGAAGTTTATGCAGTCTCAAGACAAAATGGAGCCCTAGTCAGTTTGGCTCAGGGGATAGAGCATCGGCCTGTGGACCAAAGGTTCCTGGGTTCAATTCTAGTCAAGGGCAAGTACCTTGGTGTAGGCTCCATCCTGGCCCTGGTCGGGCCATTTGTAGGCGGCAACCAATCAATGTGTTTCTCTCAAATCGATCTCTCTCTCTTTCTCTCTCTCTCTCTCCTCCCTTCTACTCTCTCTAAAAGATCAATGGGAAAAATATTCTCATTCCTTGGCTGAGGATTAAAAAAAAAAGAATTATGAGTATTTTGATATCAAACTATAAGGATCTTCTCCAATCTTTATGATGTTCTCCAATTTTAAAGGCAGCTTCACAAACATCAGTAAGGTTATTGCAGTAATAGTAATCAGCAAATAATAAAAGAGAACAGGTGCACCATTTGTGTTCAAAAAGCACAGGCACAATCCAAGAGCATCTATCTCTTCCTCAGCCCTTCCTTCCATTCTACCAGTGGATTACCTTCAATGCAGGCAGGCTAAAACCATCTGTAAGGTTATGTGCTTCCTCTTCTGAAATCTGCTCTTCACTAAGTCCAAGGCCCAGCTCCTTAAAAGGCACCACACAGATGTAGTTGGTTACATTGTCACTCTCAGAGTTCAGGGGGTAGGTTAAATTAGGTTAAGGCAATCAACAAAGTCTTCATAAAACATACAAGGTACATTAAGACTGCCCAGCCCAACCAGCATGGCTCAATGGTTGAGCGTCGACCTACAAAAGTAATCTTTGCATTCCACTTACTCATAATTTATTTATGAGTCATAAATAAAATAAAGATATTATATACCTTTATTTCCTAATAGAAATAATTTTTTTATTTAGTAAATTTAAGGGACTTATTGTCATAAGTAAGTATCAGATACTATCTAAGCACTTTATATGCACTAACTCATTTGATTTCAACAAAAACACAGTCAGTAAGATTGTGTTAGTATTGACATTTTAAAAATGAATAAAGAAAGGTACAGAGAGTTAAGAAACTTGCTTAAGGTCACCTAGGCAATAACTGATATGGCCAAAATTTAAATGTTTCCGATTTGACTCTAGGGCCTTTGTTCTGTGAAAGGAGAAAGATTTCCTGTTGCCAGTTTATTGCCATGTCATGACACAAATATGCCATGTTCAGTAATTTTTAAAAAAAAGCCATGCCCAGCAAAGCCAGGTCTTTTGAATTTATTCTTTGGACCAGTAAAGGGAGGGATTTCAAGTTTTTTTCCTTATTAAAAATGAACCACACGAGAGAACAACTATCTTCTTGTCTGTTATTGCCTTTCCCCCTTGGAATACATTTCCAGTTTTAAAATAGAAGTGCTGATGGAAATTAGCTTCAAAATAAGCAATTTCAGTTTACAGTTAACTTTACAGGATGCAACTATAATATCTATATTCAGCACTCTGGAAACATCTTATTCTTAAATTTAGACAAAAAAGGATATTTTTTCAGCATATATAGGGTAGCCAGCCTTGCTGCTTGAAAGTTGGCTCTTACAGTTCTGTAGACAGCTTTCCGAAGACCGATGAGATGCTGACTGGGATGCTGTCCAGCTTTATTAAATGGGCAAGCAGCACTGACCCTGTCAAGCAAACTTGAAAAGTAAAATGTGATACAACTGTACAGGTGTCCTAAAGTTTTTGTTTCCTAAATCCATAATTCTATTAAGTTTAGAAAAAAATCCTTTTCCATGATTTTCATTAGAAAATGTTTATCAGTAACCCCACTCAGGTCTCATAAATAGCCATTTCCCTGATACATATATAGTCACCAGAAAAAGACAAATGAAAAATTTAAATCTCAGAGTAATGGCTTCCTCTGATATGAAGAAACAAAAACATTATAGTGGAAATATAGAAATGTAGGAATATTTATGTAAAAAATGTAACTTTTTAATATAGACACTCTACCTGCTAAAATATACTAAAGTGGTACTACTTTACATTTAGTTTTCAAGCCTTTATCTACAGTAAGTATAAAAGCTTTAATTATAAACACTTTCACATTTTTAATATGCATTCATATATGTTCATTAATCATATTTTTGGCGACTTGTACAGAATGCATTCTGTACATTCATAAAAGTAGGGTAAAATGACTTACCCACCTGCTGCCACTGGCACTTACCTACTCAAAATGAAGTAGGGGCCGCAGAAAGATAACAGGACCAGTGGCCAACAGGGGAATGCAAGTAGAAAGGCAAAGTAAAGGTTACTATGTAGTTGCATAGCTACTCTCAAAACTGTTCAAGAGGAAGCACATTTCATAGCACTTTCCAAAAGCTAAGTGGGGAGTATCTGAAACAATGACATATAATACATTATGCTTTTATAAATGAAACTATGAATAGTTATTAGATAAGAGTATTTTTTTTCACCTAACCATTAACCTCTCCCAATAGCAAAACAAAATATTGGAATTTATACATTTCTTACACTATAACCACACATTTGTAAAATAAGACATCTAACTCAAAACTTTAAAAATGTTAAATCAAACTAAAATATATTCAGGCATTGGAAATCTATTAAAAAAACAACCACAGGACAATGACTGCTGGCTTATTTTAAAATAAAGGAATGAAGCAAAGAAGGTTAAATTATTTGCTAGAGCAGACAAACAGAGGCAGAACAAAACAGTACTCATTTTTTTCAATATATGGCACTATTGTTTGTACTCCATTTTATTTACTGAATGAATTTTAAAAACTAAAAATATTATGATTCAAGATCTATTATTGCTCATAATTTTTTCTATCAATTATCCAGTTAGATGAAGACAAGTGAAGCATAATTTTTTCCAACATTTCTTCTGCCTGTCTGCATCTGAATAGATAGAAGTCAAAATCTGGAGGCAAATCATGTCTAACTGACCCAATTTAGCTCCTCATGCCTCTTCTATACATATGTTTATAAAAGGTGGACAATGACAAAAGGCACAGAACCCTCTATGCATGCCCAAGCATTAAATGAACAAACACACAGCACTTTGCTTAACCATTAAGCAGTCAGTTCTCTTAGTAAAGTCCTGTGCAAGTCAAGAATGAAAAGCCACTCTTATTCTTAGTGTGATTTTTAACTTTTAAAACTTGATACTCAAACAACTTAAAAACTGCTCTGCTCAGTCAAAAAGAAGTGAACAATGGAAGGACAAAAATAAACAAATACTGAGGACTGTTCCATTTTGAATTGAGCAGAAAGAAAAGTAATAAAACATCTCTTATGTCTTGGGATTGTTTAAAATACTGTTTCGGAACACAACAGTGAAGAATGAGATGACTACTGGAGATTCTTCCACTTCCCTGTTCGTGATTTTTCAAATACATCTTTTATGCCAAGATCATTTCAGTACTATTCTAGAGCAGAGCACAGTAAAAGATGTGATGACTACCAAAGGGTCTTCTGCTCCTCCTTTTCATATTTTTCCAGATATAACGATAATTAAGAGCAATAACTATTCTTCACCATATACTTCATCATACTTTCTCCCACTTATAGATTGCAAAGGTTATATGTTATATAAATTATTACATATATACTACAATACAACTGTCATCTGCTAGTGTTTAGCAGGCAGTCTGGTGTACTGCAATCAAGCTTTAGAGCCAGATGAAAGGACATCTGCTCTATAACTAATAAACTGCTGTTGAGTAAATATAACTTTTCCTTTAATAATGGAATAAATAACCAGTATAACCTGCAGCTTAATACACTTACAGCTAGACTGCTGAATATTTAATTTCTCGTGGGAATGTGAAACATCATTACTTGCATGATATTCTGATAATATTGGTGCCATAATATCTACTAACATTTACCTAAAGAACATTATTAACACAGGGCAAGAGTTTTCAAAATGAATTCATGTCAGATACAGCTATCAATTAAACTGAGGAAACAGAGTATCTGACAGGAAGTAAAGGAAACAAGCATTTATTGGGTAACTGTATGCTGGGTTCAATGGTAGGTTCTCTTTCTACATTATCTCATAAAATTACAGGTAACACACAGACATAATCATGATTCTCAAAGCACTTTGGTTTTTCAAAGTAGATAAGCAGAATCATATTACATATTAAATCTAACATATTTATTCCTTTAGTGAACAGTTAATAGACTTTAATAAGTGCTAAAGAGAAACCCACTTTTTTCCTATCAAAGCAATACAAAAATGAAAATAGGGAGTAAATATTCTAATTTAACTATGTAATAAAAAAAGAATTATTTAAAAATAAAATAAAAAATGAACTCACAGTGTAAATCCTCTGGAAATGACTTCAGTTTCTTGAATGAGACGTAAAGCTTTTCTCACAAGATTAGTAAAAGCTCGGCTATTTGCTGCTGCATTTTCCAAGCGGCCATTGTATTTTTTTAGGGTTACTTGTAGTTTGGCTGTCCTCCATAATCTCAGAGCTCTTATGATCAGATAAACAAATAGAATCACTCCCCATACCAGCCAGGAAGAGACAATCCACCAAGTGGGAAGCATAATAAGCAAACTAATGAAGGCAAATAGCATTGAGACATCCCTATAACAGAGAAAAAAAAAGAAAACAATACTCATTAGAAAAGAGAAAGATGAGTTATTTTATCAGTAAATTAGGTGTCCTAAAATAAAATTCCATCTTCTTTGGGACATATGGCTTAAAAAATGACATTAAAAAAAATCATGGCCTGGCTGGCATAGCTCGGTGGTTGAGCATCGACCTATTAACCAGGAGGTTGCTGGTTCAATTCCCAGTCAGGGCACATGCCCGGGTTGAGGGCTTGATCCCCAGTGGAGGACGTGCAGCTGATCAGTGATTCTTTCTCATCACTGATGTCTCTCTCTCTTCCTCTCCCTTCCTCTCTCTGAAATGAATAAAAACATATTTTAAAAAAATCATGTGAAATAGTTTTGAAATATCTAGCAACTAGACCAGTGATGGCGAACCTTTTGAGCTCAGCGTGTCAGCATTTTGAAAAACCCTAACTTAACTCTGGTGTCATGTCACATATAGAAATTTTTTGATATTTGCAACCATAGTAAAACAAAGACTTATATTTTTGATATTTATTTTATATATTTAAATGCCATTTAACAAAGAAAAATCAACCAAAAAAATGAGTTCATGTGTCACCTCTGACACGCGTGTCATAGGTTCGCCATCACTGAACTAGACAATGGTCCTTAGGAATTAAAACCTGAGTAATAAGTTTAGGTAAAGGACATAAGAAATTGGTGCCTTCTGAAATGACTTAGAGAAAATCTTTTTAAATTTTTTCAATTACAGTTGATATTCAATATTATTTTACACTAGAGGCCTGGTGCACAAAATTCATGCCCTCAGGGGGTGTCCCACTGACGGCTTAGGCCTGCTCCCTGCTGGGAACGGGACTAAACCGGCAGTCAGACATCCTTTGAGCTGCTGTGGAGGTGGAAGAGGCTCCCACCACCACCGCTACACTCACCAGCCGAGAGCCAGGCTTCTGGCTGAGCCGTGCTCCCCCTGTGGGAGTGCACTGACCACCAGGGGGCTGCTCCTGCATTGAGTGTCTGCCCCCTGGTGGTCAGTGCGCATTATAGCGACTGGTTGTTCTGCCATTTGGTCAATTTGCACATTAGCCTTTTATTATATAGAATTAGGTGGGCAGTACAGTAGTTAGATAACTTATACCATTTATAAAGTAATATCCAATAAGTCTCATACTCACCTGACACTATACATAGTTATTACAAGATTACTGACTATATTACCTATGCTGTACTTTACACCCCCATGACTATTTTGTAACTACCAATTTGAACTTATTAATCCCTTTACTTTTTTCACCCTGCCCCCCAACTACCCTTCCACCTGGCAATCATCAGTTTGTGCTCTGTGTCTATGAGTTTGTTTCTGTTTTATTTGTTTCTTTTGGGTTTTAGATTCCACAGATAAGTGAAATCATATGGTATTTGTCTTTCTCTGTCTGACTTATTTCTCTTAGCATAATACCCTCTAGGACTAGATCAAGACTTTTTTTTGTAAAGATACAGACTCTTTAACTCTAAAAAAATTTACAGATTAAAAAAATCCAATTTTATAAATTTAAAGTAAAAATAGCTTAATTTTTACTAATTTTAATATTAAAATACTATCTTAATATTCAAATATATGAGTTCCTTTTTCCTAAAATCAGACTTTAAGTATTTGAATATAAATATATAATATCTGAAGAAAATATAAGAATTTTTCCAATTAGAAATAATATATAGTTGATGAGTAATTGTTTTAAATAAAGTCATCTAATTTTAAATCATCACCACAAATCTGGAATACACACACTTATACTGCAAACCATAATATGGACAAGCTTTGTGTTTTTACACTGCTTTAACTGAAGTAAAAATATGCATACATTTTTTTGCTTAGGTCAACTATAAATCTATAGATTAAAACACGTCTTTTAAGCTATGAAGGTTTTGATGAAAATGTGTATTTATAATAAAAAGGTAATTGTAGGGGGGCTGTGTCTGAAAAACAGTACTTGAAGATAGTCTCATTAAGAGCGCTTCTTATTAAATATTTGCCTGCCCTAATTTCCCTTGGAATCCTTTACTTTTATATGACACTGGTAATATCATAGAGCCAACTCTCATTATCTACTTGTATGTATTAATAGAAAAGTCTACAAGTATTTACAGAAAAGTCTACAAGTATTTACAGACTCATAGTTTCTTTTCTTTTTCTTAAAATTTAATTCTTTATTGTTTAAAGTATTATATAAGTCTCCTTTTCCCCCCATTGACCTCTCCCTGGATGTCCCCTCCCCCCAGCACATGCCCTCACCTCTGCCTCTCCCCCGCACCGTCTATGCCCATTGGTTATGCTCATATGCATGCATATAGGTGGTTTCTTAATCCTATCTGTGGCTAAAGAAAACTTGAAAGTAAAATTCTTAAAACCTATGGTTCCTTGTAGCAGTCCCTTAAGTTCTTACTTTTTTTTTTTTTTTTTTAAGGAATAAGATGCTTTATTTCATTATGATGATATCTGAGTGATACAGGTTTGGAAAACATCATACTTTGCTATGTTAGAATATGAAGCAGCTGCCAGTGTGACAGAAAAGACAAATTCAGCACACTGAAGCTAATGAATGTAACTGCCTGTATAACTTGAACAGTTGGAACAATGATTTAGTTCATTTAATCAACTCATACTTCAACAGGAAGAGGATATTAACAGTTATGTATATATAAAATCCCTTTTTACCATTCCTCTTTCTTTTTTTAAACAGATTATCCTGGGACTTCTTCATTAGATCCAAATATTTAAAGTGGTTGAAAAGTTTTAGGATAGTGTAAATCATTAGACTATGTTCCTTACTAGTGGCCCGGTGCACAAAATTTGTACACATTAAAAGGGGTTTAATTAAAGGAAATATTTTAATATTGCTATTTGCCCTTTCTCTATAATAGAAGTGTCAGAGATGAAAGAAAATTAGTAAAATGTATATGAAAATCTTCCTTCTGTTAGAACCTGGGGTGCACCACGGGACCCAGAGTCAAGTCCCTGCCCACCCACGTGCACCTCAAAATCGTGCGAGACCCAGACCTGGCCGCACCCCCCCCCCATTGGGTTAAATCCAGATCCAGCCAGTCCCACCCTTGTCAAGCCCCGCGGGGCGGGGGGGCGCAGCCTCAGGTCCCCTGGCCTGGTGCTGGAGCCAGGGGCGCGTCCTGAGGTCCCCCAGCCTGGTGCCAGGACGGAGGGTGTGGCCTGAGGCCCCCTGTCAAGCCCACTGGGTGGGGAGGGTGCGGCCTGAGGTCCCCATGGGGGTGGGGGAGGGGGCGCAGCCTCAGGTCCCTGCTGATTGCTCATTAAGGGAACTCAGCCTCCGCTGTGGGTGCAGCCAGCTTGTGTTATGGAAACCCCGCCTCTGCTGTGGGCACCGCCATCTTTGTGTCGGAGTGACAGTCAATTTGCATATTCCCTCTTTATTATATAGAATGATCTCTTCTCAGCCAATAAAGCAAGAGGTGATCATTTACCTCCATGTCTATGCTCGTTGTCTTTACAATGTGATTATGATATAATCTATTAACTATAAAGAAATATAAAGAACCAGAGAGGCCTACATTTACAGATGGGCATAGAGGTATATGGGTAAGACAGATTCTTTTTGGCGCATGTCATTAATACATCTGGGCTATTAAAATACAGAACTAATTATACTGAGTTGAAAGTGGATTTGTTTCCAGCTTCATTTTAAATAGTATTCACTTTAGAAAGGTCTTTGTATGGGATGTTTATAATGCCTTTACAATGGGGAGCATCATGATGATTTTCCTCTGAATACTCTATATGTGAGCAAAGGATAGATGTTTTCTGAATAGTACCAAATATTAGGGGTTGCCAGGGAGCGAAGTGTTGGAAGGTGTCCATTTTCCTGTTGTTGAGGTTGCCCTGCAGACAGGATACTGGGATCAAGTAGCTCAATCAGCTCCACATCCTCTTGTAACAGGACTTCCTGTTGCAGGATGGTATATAGTGAGTCGAGTCGGAATCCAATATCCTTGCCATTAAAAGACCGGAAGAGAGGTATTAATGCATACATCATTTTGCATTTAATGCTAAGCTCCTAAAGTACTAATAAAATTTAGAGGTATTTATTTTCAGTATAAACTCCAAGAAGAAGAAACAACAATCCAATCTACTGTTGGGGGGTGTTTTTCCCCCCACTGTAAATGTGAAATAATAAAGATTGAGGTGGATATTATTGGACTACCAGATGTGAAATATAAATTTTTTAAAAAAATATATTTTATTGATTTTTTACAGAGAGGAAGGGAGAGGGATACAGAGTTAGAAACATCGATGAGAGAGAAACATTGATTCAGCTGCCTCTTGCACAACCCAGGTACATGCCCTTGACCAGAATCGAACTTGGGACCCTTCAGTCCGCAGGCTGACGCTCTATCTGCTGAGCCAAACCAGTTAAGGCTGAAATATACATTTTTAATAAAAAGATGTGAACTACAGATTAATAAACCTGTCTAGTCAAGCCCAATTAATTAAGTTGCTAGAACACACATGGAAAATATGATTCTGTAACATAAGATGCTCTCCCTGGATACTGTAACAGTATAGCCAGTATCTAAGAATTACATCAGCAGGATCAAGGCCTTATAAAAATGGACATTCAGTTATTAAAAATACATTATTAAGGAATGTAATATAAAACCACACTAACATGTGCATAGCATTTATAGTTTGCAAAATGCTTTCACATATACCAGCTCATTTATTCCTCTCTCCTTCTATCCATCTATCAGAAATATACATATCAGGCACATGCTTGATACCAAGGACAAAAAAATGAACAAGACATTTAAGTCTCTACTCTTAA
>NW_005871058.1:6578700-6601207 GCF_000147115.1 Myotis lucifugus
CATTAGTTTAATGAAGGACTAAAAAGTAAACAGTTACAACATAATGTGCAAAGTGCAATGATGTATACCAAGGGTATTATGAAAAGGTACCAAAACTTGCAATGAAGTCAGAGAAAGTACAAGAGGTTATGCCTGAGTTGACTCTTAAAGTAAGAGTAAGAACTGACCAGATATAAGAGTTGCAAGAGTCAGATGAGACAGAAAAGCTTCTGTAGAACTGCAAGTCATCAATATTAGTTTTACGCAGAGTGTTCATGGTAGAGATAAGAGACAAGTTAGGAATGTTACAGCAGATAGGTTAATTTTCACAGTAATCCTGTGACGTACATTCTCCTCCTCTCCATTCTATAGAGGAGAACACTAAAGTCCAAAGAGAATAAGTAGCTCTCCAGAAGTCTGATTTCAAAGCCTAAGTCTCTAGTAGTCAGTTTTGCTTCACTGTACATATTCTGCTTTGTCAGAAAATTTTAAGTTTTATTTTGAGTTAAATTTATAAATAGAGGGACCCTATTGTAAGATAAAAATAAAGAGAACTTATATTTTTTATTTTTATTGATTTCAGAGAGGAAGGTTGGGGGGGGAGGGGAGAGAAAAAACATCACTGATGAGAGAGAATCATTGATCAGCTGCCTCCTGCATGACCCCCACTGGGGATCAAGCCCACAACACTAGCATGTGCCCTGACTGGGAATTGAACCATGACCTCCTGGTTCATAGGTCAATGTTCAACCATGGAGCCATGCTAGCTGGGCAAAATAAAGAGAACTTTTAAAGTGCAAAGCCTTTAGCAATTAACATAAAAGAGTTAGGTCTAGGGTTTAAAGCAGTGGGTTTGCTCTTCTTGGTCAGTTAATCATTCCCACACCACAGAGTTCAGCCCTAGCTGATCATAATGGGGACTTAGTAGGAATGCAGTGATCCATATTCAAGCTTAATCACGGGTTATATACATGATCTGTATATTGCATTGTGTGTCCACCACCCAAAGTCAAATCATCTGTCACCATATATTTGGCCCCCTTTACCCTTTATAAACCCCACCCACTCTTTCAGTTTCCTCATCTGCAAAATAAGTAGTACCAACTTCATAGGGTTGTTGTGAGGATTAAATAAGTCAGTATTTACAAAATACTAAGAGTGTCTGGTGCACAGTAAACACTATGTAAGTGTTAGCTGCTAGTGTTAAAATACAATAAAGAAAAGCATACATAATATACAAAAACTTAGAGATCATAGCATAGATAATCATTACTAGGTTGTTGCAGAAAATAAGAGATCAATGGGCTGAAATTTCTGGGAAAGGCCTTGAAAATGAGCTAGGACTGTTCATTGAAAAGATTCTGATAATAGAGATAAAAATGGAAGGAATTCCACCACAGTATAATAGCACAAACAGACATACAGGAACAGGAAGGAAAAGGAAAAGGAAGACTGGGTTGGTTGACGAAAATAAAGGTGGATAAGGCTGGAAAGGTAGATTAATGCAACTTATGCAGACTCTTTAATGCTGAAGTGATCAATTAGATTTGAAATGATAAATAGGAATATTTTTAAGGATCTAAATAGAGAAATGGCACGAGAAGGTAACTTAGGAAGATTTCTGCTTGGATGAAATGAAAGAGATGAAAAGCACAGCTGAAGAATAAAAGAGATTTCTATTTTTGCCGCTACGGATGGAGAAGGGAACTTATTTATGCATCAATACACTTCAATGATCTTACACACTTTTAAATATATAATGCTATTTCATAAAGCTGATGAGGAGCAAATTAGATAACACTTGAAAGCACTTTATAGGCTAAAAAGTACTTTAAAAGTGCTAATATCACTACCATCATAGTTGCTATAAAGGCATTTTTTTTTATATACTTTAAGAAGAAAACATAAAATATGTGGTCAGTGACAAAGAACCAAGAGTGAAAAGATCAGGACTATACAGACTATGATTAAACCACTGAAAAATGTATATGGATCCATGTACCTTATCACAGTCCTAGTATCATTGAAGAATGAGGATGGCTCCACCTGGATAGAGATGGTATTCTACGTAGATGACAAGATACTTCATTGACCTTCTCAACACACCCACAAAGATGAAACCCTGAACAGAGAACTTGCCCTTTTGGATTGCTAAAAAAGTAATTTTAGTCAGTCAAAACATAATAATACTCAAGCTAGAGAGGTAGTGCATTATAGAACAGAGCCTGGGCTTAGAAACCAGGAGATCGGAATACAAATTATGACTCTATCACTTTCTAGCTGATTCTTGAATAATTCACTTAATCAGTATTCTTAAATCAAACTGAGTGGTCTGAACCTCAGGATTTCCAGCTGGTAAGTGCACCAAACCTTACAGTGTTTAGATTGCCAAATCAAAATGTGAAAGCACTTTGTAAACATTTTTTTTATAAATGATAATTTATAAGAATAATTATTATTATCTTAGGGTCATAGGCCAGCAGAGGATCCTGAAAGCCTGCTTACTTGTAACCTGATTTCTCCTACCCAGAGCCAGGAGAAGAGCTTTATCACTTCAATTTTGTATTTTTAGGATGTAAAAACTTGAGGTACTTCTTCTTGGGGGACAAGAGGTCAAGCAACAGATATACTACAGCAGAGAGAAGAAAAAAAAGCAAGCCTCACAGGAATCACAAGAATCAATGTTGACTATTCCAAGTCTTTGGAAAATTCTGTGATTTATCAGTCCTGGAGACTAAATTTTACATATGAAGTTGTCAAACAATGGTAAATAAATTAATAAAATAAAATAATATGAAGTTGTCAGATTAATGATAAATAAATTAGGGAGGAGCCACTTTTGATTTTGCCTAAACTTTATAATCATTGGTTGTGGGATAAGGATAAAGACAGTCAAGTTCCTAATGAAAAAGGAGAAGATCCCACTAATGGATATATTCATAATCCCTTCATTACTAAGAGAAATATCTGTCAATGGAGGAAGATGGCAGTGGAAAATAGTACTCTAACAAATAAGGTTTCAATAACTACCAAGAATATTCTAAGTAAGTGACTAATAACCTCTTACCAGTGGAAGTATGAAATAATACGGAGTCCAAATTCAAAGATCCCCAAATTATTGAAGAATTTACTTTCTTTTTTTTTCTTAGGAGACACAAACAACTTTAACAGTTCATGAAGTGGAAAATCTCCTTTTGCAGAACTGCCCAGAATTGCTAATAAAAATTAATCACTGCCCAAATCAGTAGCAAGACAAATTCTGATTTATCAATTTTCTCACTAATAAGCTGGAGCCCTGAATATTGACAAAAAAAAGTAAAACGAACACTCACCAATTTGTGAAGTAAATCATCTTTCTTATTGCAATGAGAAAAAATCCAACTTTTGATGGTTTCAGCCACTTTTAACAGGATGCCTCGCTAAAGGAGATGAATGACATTACATAGGATTATTAAACTACAACCAGATAGCAGAAAAACTTCAAATAATTACATCTAATGAATCACAGTTTTTATCAGGGTAAGAAAGAAAATCATTCAGGTTCTATGTTTTGTCAGTATGTCTCAGCCTCGTTATTAGTTTCCAAATTTACTTACATATCAAAATCACATGGATTTGATTTTAGTTAGAAACATATTCCTGGGCCACAAACTGAAGGTTCAGATTCAGTAAGTTTGAAATGAGACTTGAAAATGTGATTTTTAATGAGCCACCAGAAGTCATCTTGATGTAGCCCATTTATCTTCGGTATACTATAAACTATATCAGAATGATGATGGTATGTATTTCAGAGGAAAACCATAGGGTTCTCTAAGATCATTCCATAATACTAAGGCAGGAAGAAATTTTAATTTTAGAAAAACTGTCTCATTGAAATAAAAAGCATATTATTGAATCACTCCCCAAATTCAATATACCGTAATAGCCCATTTCCTGAGCATGCCAGCAAATGGAGTTTACATTCCTTGAGGGATTACTATATCTCAGGTACTGAAAAGCAATCATGGGAAGGAAGATGAACACACATAATGTTGTCAAGAACTTGATACAGAAGAGACAGTACAAATAATTACAAACCAATGTAAAGTGTGAAAAATGTGGGAAAAGAAGAGGCCAAGGGGAGCTAATACTGGAACTAAACCCTAACAGATGAATGGAAATGTAGCAACAAAGGAGGTTAGAACACTCCAGGCAAGGGAACTGGATAATTACAGAAGAGAGCCAGGGACGAACATGCCATGGGGATGGTGGCACAGTTTGGGACAGCTAAGACCCAAGGGAAAAAGGGAACTGGAATAAAGTTGAAAAGGTACACTGAGATGGGTTTGAAAGGACTTTGGTCTCATATGACACATCTTTTAGATCTTATCCTGTAGGCTGTGAGGAGCCAACTAAGGTTTTGATGCAAGGAAGTGAAATAATAAAGAAATCATTTTAGAAAAATAACTGGAAACAGTTCAGAGGCTGTACTGGCAGGGAATGACTGTAGCCAAGAGCATGATTAGGAGAGTAGTACAGCTAAATAATGTCATAGGCCTGCACTAGGATAGCAAAAATGGTAATAATTAGGGTTAGATTTTAGAGACATAGAAGCTGACTTGACATATTATTTTGTGACCAAATCAAGTTGGGAGTGATGGGAAGTTGTAAGATAACTAGGAGGGTATAATTTGGAAATATAAAAAAATTTTGTTTGTTTGTGGGGTGCTCAGGAAAACTCTGTTTTAGACATGTTGAATCTGAGTTTCCTGGGGCACAGGTAGGTGGAAATGTCTAACAAAGATCTGGAACTCAGCGAAGATGGAGAATAGACCATAAGTGGCCAATGAAGGCAAGAAAGTACCGGGAATCTCTCAGAGAAAACAGATCAAGCAGAGAAGAGGCCCGATTCTAAACTTCCACTGCAGATACCAAAAAAGGGGGTCCTCATGATTTTTGTCTGTCTGATTATGGCAGCCAAGATTGCATGGGGGAATATAGGGAAAAACATGGAGTCTTTGCAACTCAGAAATAACCTTGTAAACAGTAAAGAGCCTACTTAATGTCAAATAAGAATCTTTAGTATGAGTTTATAAGACAAGTGTTCTCCTACACCCTTGCCTTCTGATTGAGTTTTAAAAGCTTAAGGGTTAAAATTAATGGAAGGCAAACCAGTGATTCTTTAAAAAAAAGAAAAAGAAAGAAAAGAATAATCACAGGAAAAGAAATCAGAAAAATATACAGACAATAAATATTCATGGTGAGAATACCAGTACAAATTACTCAGTAAGTACTTTACAATCACGTTAAAAAATAAAGTTAAAAAAGCAATAAATACTAAGGGCCGTTTCATCACGAACTCATATCAAAAAAGTTGCTTTCCAAAAAATAAATAAATAACAAATACTTAACTGTTTGAACAGAATTTTGAGGGCAATTCTAAAAATATATCCACTGAGAAGGAACTATAGTACAGACATTTTCTAAAATTTAGTTGCCCCAAATTTAGAAAAACTCCATTTTAGAAAAATATAGCTCATACAGTTGAAATGTGTAAGTGAAGACTAAATAAACTTTCTAGACATGTGGTAATTTTAAAAAATAACCTCTGGCTATGCTTTTTACTGTTCCTCAATTTCTGAGTCAATGACATTTTAAACCCTCATTTTATCCTATATAATAAAAGCCTAATATGCTAAGTGTCTGGTCATCCCGTTGTCCGTTCAACCAATCAAAGCGTAATATGCTAATGATATGCTAAGGCCGCTCAACCGCTTGCTATGACGTGCACTGACCACCAGGGGGCAGACGCTCCGATTGGTAGGTTAGCTTGCTGCTGGGTCCGGCCGATCGGGACTGGGCAAGACGGCCGGACATGCCATGGAGCCCTTCCATGGTCCCTCCGGGCTGGCAACCTCCCCTGTACCTCCCCAGCCCCGATCATGCACCAGTGGGGTCCCTTGGCCTGATCTGCGCCTTCCCGCAATCTGGGATGAGGGCCCCCCCCCACCCTGAGTCCATGAATTTCGTGCACCGGGCCTATAGTTTATTTATAAACTAATAACATTTCTATATGTAAAAATACCTGTCATGAATGAAAGGACTGAAAACCTACAAGAAGCAACACACACACACCTGAACACACCACACACACACCTGAACACACCACACAGGTCAATGCAAGTTAATCCCATGTCCCTTTGTTTGTCTTTTCTTGTCAAGTAATCCAAAATTCAAGTTTTAATCTATAAATAATCTATTAGATATATCTGTGGGTTTTCCTTTCAAAACCCTCCCCAGGAACATCCATATTTGAAAGGACCAAGGAGCAGGAAGGGTTTAAGTACAGAGGACTAGCAAATTGATTCCGAACCATGTGAGCTCTAACTCTCCTAACTCTCACCCTTTGGGTGTTGGTCAAAAACAAAACAAAACAAAACAAAATAAAAAACCAAACCATTTCTCTGGTATTTACTCTGCTATTGCAAATGGGCCCAGCTTGGTTACCTCACTTTTAGGGATTTTTCAAAGAAGAACAGGAGAAAAGATCTCTATCGCCCTAGAGTAAATGAGTAATTGAAAACTTTCAAAGCTACCTCCTGAAAATAATTGATCTTGTAGTAAAACACCGATTAAATTAGAATGCTCAAAAAATTAGGTAACCTAGTTATAGTTTTCTACTAAATTAGAATTCTTTGTATTAAAACAGAATATATTTTTTATTTTAATAAAATAAAAGGACATAAATGAATTTAGGTTAATAAATTTTATAAAACACCAGAGGCCTGGTGCATGAAAATTTGTGCACTTGGGGGGTGAGGGGAGAGGGGAGGTTCCTCAGCCTGGCCTGCGCACTGTTGCAGTCTGGGATCCCTTGGGGGATGTCTGCCTGCTGGCTTAGGCCTGCTCCCTGTGCCTAAGCATCCGTCTCGAAGTCTGGGAGCCCTTGCTTCTTACTGCCCGCCTGCTCACCGCTCCTTACCGCTCAGCTTGCTGCTCCTTAGTGCTGCCTCGGAGGCCGGAGGGGCTCCTGCCACTGCCACTGCGCTTGCCCAGCTTCTGGCTGAGCGGCATTCCCCCTGTGAGAGTGCACTGACCACCAGGGGGCAGCTCCTGCATTGAGCGTCTGCCCCTGATGGTCAGTGAGTGTCATAGTGACTGGTCATTCTGCTGTTTGGTCAATTTGCATATTACCCTTTTATTATATAGGATAATTTATGGAGATTCTTCTAGCATCTTAGCCTCATAATGCTGTACAGGAACTATGAGGTATGTATTATATAAAAATATATAATACTGCAAACATAAAGAGCATTAGAAATTGAGATAAGTATACTCGCTCCATCACATATTCTTGAAACTATTTATGAAATACCTTATCAATTTGCTTTCTTATAATTTGTGCTCTTAATATAACAGCCCTACTAGCTGGGTTCTCATTAATGTTTTAGTGTATTTTTCTGGTCCTTTCCAGATAACTTCATTATTTAAATAAATAATATATTTTGATCCTCAACCATATTCATTTCTACTTTTTATACAAATTACCCACGAGATAGTCTGAAACAGCAAGGTTTCATTTTTATCTAAACAGGCAGTTTTGTACTACTGATGAAATAAAAAATAAAGTCTTACCAGTGTGGGGGAGGACAAGGTGTTTTTTTGTTTTTGTTTTTTGTAAGGCAAAGAACAAAAGATTAAGTCATAGAGAAAGAACATGCTTCCTTACTTTTGGCAGGGCTCTTGTAGGGGACTTTTGTTGTCCCTCTGCCACTGTGCATTTTTCTGCTTTTGGTGACAGAGAAGAACATATTTCAAAGTCTGTGTGTCCCAGATCCTGTAAGTACTGGTAAAGTGGAGAATTCTGAAAGAGACATCAAATAAAACATATATCAAAATCATTATTATTTCAAGTTTTAGAGGCCAAATTCAATACCAAATGTCACTATCATGACCAGTATGCCCAAATTCTTTAAGGTTTAATCTATAAAAAAGCGAATTATATCACAATACTATTTAACATAAAAAACACACACCAACAAACAGTTTAACAAAGGGATCCAAAAGGGGGGATAACTCTGAATAAAACACACAGATATTTTTGAGTGAGCATCAGCAAGGAAAAATTAATTTAGGAATATAAATAGATTTGTTAAGAAATTTCTTTGTCCGAATTTTTGTAATATTAGAGTATACTGCTTCAAAATAGCTAATCCTGGCTATATATAGCTCCTACGAGGACCTATACTGAAGAACAGTTATTAATTGAAAGCAAGAAGAATTAGGAAATGATTGTACTGTATTAATTATAATTGTATCATACCATCATATTCACTGATCCAGTCAAGCACAAATATGTATTATTATACTATAGATAACACATACAGTTCCCAGCACTATAAAAAAACTTAAAACTCCAAGAAAGTTAACTAAGATGAGCTTATGTCCAAGCATATGGTAAATGAGAGACAGTGTAGTTAATAAAAGCATTAGAACACAGTGGTTAAAGACAGAAACTCTGGAGCCGGACCATAGATTCAAATTCCAATTCTTACTAGCTGGGTAACTATGGCAATTTATAATCTTTTCATGCTCCAGTTGTCTCAACTAAAGATAGGAGGAATAATATTACCTAGTTCATAAATATAAAGCACTTAGAACAGTACATGACACATAATAAGCACTCAATTTATACTTTAACTTTATATAGGCTATGTGAAAAGAGCACAGGTTTTGGAACAGATGGGGTTAAAAATCATCCCAATCCCACCAAACAGAAAGATCACCATCACTACTGGATGAAAATTTATGAGACAACTCTTTCTGGATAAAAAAAGCAAACTTTAATTTTAACTTTTAGTTTTCTCTAAAGTACAAAGTTAGTGATATGTTTAAAAATAAACCTTGATTCCACTCAACAAATCTATCTATCTATCTATCTATCTATCTATCTATCTATATATATATAAAAGGCTAATATGCAAAGTGTCCCCTAGGGAATTTGACCAGGAGTTCGATCGCTTGCTATGACATGCGCTGACCACCAGGGGGCTGCACAGAATGAAGGAAGGCCCCAGCCGGCAGATGGAAGACCCTGATCTGATCGGCCTTGGTCGCTGGCCAGACCTAGGGACCCTACCCGTGCACGAATTTTGTGCACCAGGCCTCTAGTTCTATATAATAAAAGCCTAATATGCTAAGTGTCTGGTCGACTGGTCGACCGTTCAACCAATCAAAGCATAATATACTAATGATATGCTGTTCAACCTCTCGTTATGATGTGCGCTGACCACCAAGGGGCAGACACTCCAACCAAGTTAGCTTGCTGCTGGGGTACGGCTGATCGAGACTGAGTGAGATGGGCTGGACACACCCTGGAGACCTCCCATGGTCCCACCCTGGCTGGTCAACCTCCTGCGACTATCCCTGCCTTGATCATGCACTGGAGGGGCCCTCGGCCTGGCCTGCACCCGCTCGCAATCTGGGACCCCTCAGGGGATGTCGAAAAGCTGGTTTCGGCCCAATCCTGCAGGCCAGGCTGAGGGATCCCACTGGTGCACGAATTCGTGCACCGGGCCTCTAGTATTTAATATTTTAAAAAGACCTTATGTTAGGTGTCAGACATACAAGAACAACTATCACCAAAACAACAGATAGCAACATAGCTGACACAATACTATGTGGCAAAAGCTTAACTAAGCATTACATGCATCATCTTAGATAAGGCTCACAATCTTACCTAATAATAGACAAACATGTAAATTGACCATACCTTCGCTATGCTAACCAGCCAATCAGGAGAGTATGCAAATTAACCTAAAAAAGATGGCGGGTAATTTGCATACGTAGGCTACAAGCGGTGGAGCGAAGCCTGATGGCCCCAGGGCCGGCAGCGCAGTGAAGCCTCATGCCCCCGGGCCGGCGGCACAGCGAAACCTCATGGCTCCGGGGCCGGCTCAGGCCGGAGCCTGGCCAGAGCTGAAGGCCTGGGTGCTGGGTGCCGGAGGAAAATCGGTGCCAGCAGCCAGGGGAAAGGAAGGCCTATTGCACGAATCTCTTCATGCCAAAGGCCTCTAGTCTATACTAATAAAAGCCTAGGTGACCCTCACGTGAGATGTCGTCACAAGATGGCTGCCATAAGATGGCCATGTGCACAGTGGAGGCGGGGCCCAGCGGCCGTTCCACGTAGTGATTCCTGGGGGTCCTGCGGCTCCACGCGGCACGGAGGAGGCCGGTCCCAGTGGAGGAGGTGGGAGGAGGAGGGGAGGGCAGTTGGGGCTATCAGGCCAGCAGAGGAGGGCAGTTAGGGGCGATCGGGCCGGCAGGGAAGGGCAGTTGGGGCGATTGGGCCGGCCGGGGAGCGGTTAGGGGGTGATTAGGTTGGCAGGCAGAAGCGGTTAGGGGCAATCAGGCAGGCAGGCAAGCGGTTAGGAGCCAGCGGTCCCGGATAGTGAGAGGGATCCCCCGAGGGATCCCAGATTGGAGAGGGTGCAGTCCGGGCTGAGGGACACCCCCCTCCAGTGCACGAATTTTGTGCACTGGGCCACTAGTCTATAATAATAAAAGCATAATATGCTAATTAGACCGGACGTCCTTCAGGACGACCTTCCGGACAAAAATGCTGGGGCTGAGAGGGAAGCCTGGGTCCCAAGTGCCAGAGGAAAGCTGGTGCCGGCAGCCGGGGGAAGGAAGGCCTACTCTTGCACAAATTTCATGCATGGGGCTTCTAGTAAACTCTATAAAATGTATCATCATCACCATCATCTATTGTTATTCCCATTTCATAGTTGAAAAAACAGATTCACTCAGGCCTACCCTGTATTTGGAATACAAAGTATTCATTATTGCTCTTCTGTTTAATCACCTAAGGAAAAAAAATCTAGGTTACAGATATTCTATTTTGCTATTCTGTGAGCTGTGACATAAACTGGAAAAGAAAAGGACATTGGGGCCAATGCTGACACAGCATTATAATTTGCATAAAAAGAAGTTTGGACTCATCCCCACCCCCAAGCTCTTCCCAAAGAACAGTTAGCAGTCAAGAGTGTGCCTCACGAGTTCAAGTGAGTCTTTAATTAGGACAGGAATCAGCAAACTAAAACTGTTGGATTAGATTTGTCCCCCCTTCTATGCCTATTTTTATATGATTGGGGAACAAGAAATGGTTTTTACGTTTTGAAATCGTTGGAGAAAGTATCAAAAGACTAATATTTTGTGATACATGAAAATTATGTTAAAATTTTCATAAATAAAAGTTTTATTGGAATATAACCACACTCATTGATTTATGTATTATCTGTGGCTGCTTTTGCACTATACCAGCAAAGCTAAGACACAGACCATATGGCCCGCAAAGTCTAAAATATTTACTATCTGGCCTGTTATAGAAAAAGTTTGATGACCCTTGAATTAGTGTAACTCTACTTTGATCCATCTTATTTATTGTTCTTCCCCATGGAAGTTCATTTGAAGAAAGAATTCTACTGCCTTAAAAACAAGTTGTTGTTGTTTTTAAGTATGTAAACTTTTCAAAAGATCATCCAAGTGAACTAGCATTCTTGTTCTTTTGCTGCTCTGATGGTTCACAGTTCAGTTTGAAAACACAGATTGAGTAATTCAAGGCAATATTTGAAGATCAACTATGGGTGATCCAAACTGAGTACGAATGCTTAGCTGATATGCAGAATATACAGTATTAATGTAAATAATGTAATTTTAATGAAAAATGCTTTTTTTCCAAAGTGGGGAAAAAGAAGGAATTGAGAAGAGTGGATTGTTTTACATTTTTGTAAATCTCTTTACTGTCTTGTTTAATAGGAGATAGCTGGATTCTTGTATTTGCTTCTGCATTCATTCTGCTGCAATTTATTGTTTTGGATGAAGTATATAAAGAAAATCACACCTTAAACAGATGTACAGTTGGAAAGGGAATAGTAATTTAAGTCTTTTCTGATAATCGTATTATCAAAGAATAGCCATATTGATGAGTTTTTCATACTCTGAACATTCACAAGAGAGTAAAAGTGAAAAAGGCAGATAATATCTTGGTATTAAAACCTGATTGTCCAATATAAAATAACTTATTTTTGGTTTTCTTTTACAAGAGCAAGGTGAGGCTCCCTATTGTAACAGCCCTCATTCATATATTTGAAGGTTTGGGGCTATTAGGCTTTAGACTAATAGATATTTCTATGTATCACATAGTGAGCATGATTATAGGTTGATGGCAGCTTTAGAAGGGATTTTGTGTGTGTGCAGAGGGTAAGGCAGAGTAGGTGGTGATAGGTAATTTTCTTTATTATAACTTTTCTTCCTTGGTTCAAGCAAAATAGAACCACAAATGTTTCAGTTAAGCTGTTTTCTTAAAGAGAAATCATCAGCACTAAACTCAAAATATAATTCTGTAGTATTGGAGAATGTTACTGCTGCCAAAAGAAATATGAGAAACCCCAGACACAGCATGTGGGAGCTTCTCCTCAGGAAATCCTTGTGGTTAACGATTCCTGTAAATTTCAGCTGACAGAAAACACACATCATAGTACCAGAAAAATTTTGCTAAATGAATGATAGCCAAGAGTTTTTGGTTGTGCTAAGATTGTTCTGATGGTTGAAACATATTCTTATAAGAAAAAATAAATAAAAATAGACAGGAAAACACCAACATTTTTGCTGAACAAGCATTTCATGAAAATGACTCATTTAAATCCTAGACTACTTATACTTCTGCACCCCCTCCCCCATTAAACATATCAGACCCCACTCTAATGGTATATAAAGTCTGAACCACTCTAAAGCACTGTTTATTTTCTGCATGATTTTTGGTGCATTCTGCAGAAGTGCCAATACCTTTATTGCTGGTTTGCATTTAAGAAGGAAGATTCCTGGCCAGCATGGCTCAGTGGTTGAGCGTCAACCTATGAACCAGGAGGTCATGGTTCAATTCTCATTCAGGGCTCAGGTTGCAGGCTTGATCCCCAGAAAGGGGAGTGTAGAAGGCAGCCGATCCATGATTTTCTCTCATTATTGATGTTTCTTTCTCTCTTTCTCCCTTTCCCTCCTCTCTGACGTAAAAAAAAAAAAAAAAAAAAAAAAGCCCTAGCTGGTATGGCTCAGTGGATAGAACGTCGGCCTGTGGACTGAAGGGTCCCAGGTTCGATTTGGTCAAGGGCACATACCTTGGTTTGATCCTCAGCCCTTCCACACTCTGTCTCCGCCTCCCTTCCACTCTCTCTAAAAATCAATGGAATAATATCCTCCAGTGAGGAGTAACAAAAATAAAGAAGGAAGATTAGTGTAGAAATGGAGGGAAGGGTGAGGGGTAAATGCTTTTATTATTAGGCTCTCTTCTAAACTGCTTTAAACCCTCACAGGTAGAACAAGTTGTAACCTTTCAGTTCTAGCCAAGAGAGAAGAACAGGCCAAACATGGAAGAATTAGGTAGCCTATTCTATAATAGACATTAACTGAACATCTTCTTTGTGTAAGGTAATATCTAGGCACAGGGGAGAAAACAAAACAGATGAGATCCTTGTTAAAAGTTTTATTCTATGATACTTCTGATAAGACCATGGTATACTGGCTTTCAACAATACCAACAAAAATACTGCGTGGTCTGGTACTTTTCAGGTAGGCCACTATGTTTCAGGAAAATCCTCTCTTAATCACAGCTACTCTCAGGGCTGTATACCCTTTTAGAAAAGCAAATTGTAGTCTGTAACAACTCCTGGCCAAATTCTGATTCTGGTTCCTCATAAAGTATCTGCTCAGTCTTCTAGATGTCCATGACTCAGTGCTAACAGCATTCCACTGGCTAGAAAAAAGGAAACTTAAGTGACAAGCTTCATTTGTTCATTTATCACTAATCAAATATTTATTGAGCACCTATTATACGTCAGATACCAGAGTTATAGTAGTTTTCTGCCATTAACTTCTCTCTGGGGATGCTCAAGAAAAAGTTAACTTTTTCCCTAGTTATAAAAAGGGAACAAAGTTCAACTGCTCAACTTCACAGATTTTGTTTTATTTTTGAGTTAAAAATGCAAACAGTACAGTCCTAGCTGGTTTGGCTCAGTGGATGGAGCATTGGCCTGGGGACTGAAGGGTCCTGGGTTTGATTCCAGTGAAGGGCACATGCCTGGGTTGCAGGCTCAATCCCTAATAGGGAGTGTGCAGGAGGCAGCCGATCAATGATTCTCTCTCATCATTGATGTTTCTATCTCTCCCTCTCCCTTCTTCTCTGAAATCAATAAAAAAATATTTTTTAAAAATATAAACAGTACAAAAAGATATAAAATGTGAAATAACTTCCTTTATCCTACCTCTGACCCCTACTCACTCTCCCCAAATGTAACAAACATTCTTTAGTTTGTGAATTGCTTCCCCCCCCCGCCCAATTTAGTACCCATTTATGATTGAAAGTGGTTGGCAATGTAGGGACCAAGATGATTCCTAGATTTCTGATTTGAACAATTAGGTGGTGCTATTTACTAAAATATAAAATAATGGCAGAGCAACAAATCTGAAGAGGGAGGTGATGAGTTAGAGGTACCTGTGAGATACTCAAATGTGAATAACTTGGACCTAAAGTATCTGGACCTAAAGATTCTGTAGATCAGCCTAGTTTGAATGTAGAGATTTGAGTTTTTAGCAAATAGGTATGGCGACAAATCAATATGGTAGCATATAGTTATGGAAATCTGGAATAGGTAAGCTCAGTTAGAGATAATACATAGTATGAGAAGACGAGAGGGCCCTAAGAGAGATCAGTATTTTGGAAAAGAGTAGTGAAAAGCTGGAAAATAATAAGGTTAACAGTAAAAATAGTTAACATTTGTTGAGTTGCTTATATGCTTATGCATTACAGTTAAGCATGTTTTATAATACCTAATTTACTCCTAACAAACTTCTGAATACTACTATTCATATTTTAGAAAGAAATTGGGGCATATGGTTACCCAGAAGAATGTGAAGCTAACTGGTCTGACTCCAAAGCCCACACCCTTAACCAAAACACAAAATTGCCTCTTTCAGGAAAAAGGAGATCTAGAAGGAACAACCAAGTCTTCTCTCTCAAGTTCATCTTGATGTTTTAAAATGTAGGTTATTATTCAGGTGTGGTGAGGCCAACAGATTAGGAGACAACTGCCATTGAAAAGATAGTTTGTTACACTCATAGATCCTCAGAAGGGGGCAGGCCATGCTGGAGGGGAGGGCACATGGGCAGCACCAGGTTGTCCTCATCTCAAATTATCCCCCTTTCACTGGTGGCTTTAGTCCCTTGAATCTAGAAACACAAATTTTGAATCTTTCCTCCCCCAACCCCCACTCCACCCCGCCCATGAATATATTTTGAAGAGTGGCAACTCCTTCAAACCTTCATAGAACTGGTATTCTTATGATCTATAGGCTCCATGATTTTTCTGTTGACTCATCCTAGGAGAGTTCTATATTTATTAGACTTGGGTTAACAAAGTAACAATTAGGAATAATTCAGGCAGAAACCAGAGGGAAATTTGCAGGTATAAAATGCAAAGAAGAAGAATAATCAAAAGGCAGATCAATTTAGAAATCTAGTTACCAACGGTGAAAGAGCCATATAGCAGGCATTAATATGAACAAGATCACAAACAAAATAAAGCAAGTATTCCAGTGCTGCAGTTTCCCACAGGCTATGGGGTTCATAGGTAGTGGGAATCTGGAAATGGCCCTTGACCTGCTCCCCCCTCTACAGCAGAGTTTACCTCTGGTTTAGAGATGCCAGCAGAGGCAGCTAATTCTGTTTGATACTACCCAGATGCATTTTTTTTTTTTAAATCACAGGAGGATATCAGTGTAGGTTCTCATCTGTTTGGTTAACCCCTTCCCCACCATATCTTTCCCAAACAACAGCAGCAGTGAACATGTGTCAGGCACTGTTCTAAGCATTTTTACAGACTAACTCATCTCATTTTTGCAATAACCTTATGAGCCAGAACTCATTTAAGATAAGAGGAAACTAAGGCAAGCATGGAAAGACCAAGTAACTTGGCCTCGGACATGTCATAAATGATAGAGCCAGGATTTGAACCTAGGCAGCTGAGCAAGAGCCAAATCTGTTATTTTCTCTGCTACAATGCAAAAAACTTAGAGTAAATAAGTTCATTAACTTAGTTTAATATAGTATTTTGTATAATTTGTATATTTTTAAAACTAGAAGCTGGACTTGTAATTTTAAAATCATTTAACAGATTAAGTTAGAAAATTCACAATAGGTCAACATGTCTTCTGATAATATCTACATTTATTCCCAGTCATTTATGTTTCAGATGAATTTGCCTCAGATTACACAAGCCTAGAAATTGGCTGCAAAGAATCTTGGGACTAAAAAAATAATAATACTCTATTCTTACAAATTACTTTCAAGTTCAGCTCATTGGTTTTAAAAAATAACTCTTATGCATGCATACAAGTCCTTTGGTTGCTCTCTAACCTCCCCCTCCCCCTACCATTTGTCTCTGGATCTATTCTTGTTCATCAAATTATGTTGATCATTATATTCCACATCTGAGTGAGATCATGTGATATTTATCTTTCTCCGACTGGCTTATTTCACTTAGCATAATGCTTTTCAGTTCCATCCATGCTGTTGCAAATGGTAAAAGTTCCTTCTTTTTTATAGCAGTATAGTATTCCATTGTGTAGATGTACCAGTTTTTAATCCACTCATCTGCTGATGGGCACTTAGGTTGTTTCCAAATCTTAGCTAGTGTAAATTGTGCTGCTATGAACATAGGGGTGCATATATATCTTTTCTGATTGGTGTTTAGCATAACCAATGAACACTGACACTGGGGCAGTGGGGGCTTGCCTGGGGTGGGAATGACTGGGCAGGGGGGGCCAATTGGGGAAAAAGGAGACATATGTAAAACTTCAGACAAATTATATATATATATATTTCTTCTAATTAATTTTTTGTCAATGTGCATGAATCCGTGCTGCACTGGACCACTAGTGTGGGATATAAAACTGAAACTCACGAACACAAAAGCAGTGTGGTGATTGCCAGAGGGATAGGGGTGGGAGGAGAAAGGGGTTCTAATATAAGGTGACAGGAGATTTGACTTTGGATTGTGGGCACACAGTGTAATATACAGATCTTGTAAACATAGAAGCCCACACCTGAAACCTAGATATTCATGTTGACCAATATCACCCAATCATTGTAATAAATAAATATTAATATTAAAGAGAAAAAAATAACTTATGACACGGGAGAGAAAATATGGCTCACATATGATAAAATTGATTTAATTTACAATAAACTCATTTAAAAAATAAGAAAAAGATTTTAAAAACTGTAAAATGAGCAAAGGGTATAAACAGGCAGTTCAAAGGAAAAGAACATACATACCTTAATCAATAAAGAAATTTTAAAAAAAGAATAAAGACAAGATCATAAAATTTTCCCTAAAACTGCTTATCTATAAAAAACAAACAAAAAAACATGTTGGACTTTAACCTTGATTGAAGACATGCAAATTAAAGATAATTTTATCTGGTAGTTGGCAATAATTAAGAAGTTTGATCATATTTAGTGTTGCCAAGGGTATGAGGAAATAGATGCTTCATACACTATTAGTGGGAATATAGCTATGAAAACAAATGTATGCATCTACTGAACTAGCAATTCTACTATGCATTTGTTCTATGGGTATAACTATAGAAGTCAGTTAAATGTACATATGAGAATACTGACTACTTTAATCATTTAAGAACCCATTTACATTTAAAAAAGTCAAATTATACATTTCTATGTGTATTAGACATATATTTGCATATATGTATATATGAATATAATTATACTGAAAATGATCTGGAAGAAAACTGATTACAGTAGTTACTTGTGAGGAGAAAAGTGAAAGAAATTGGGGAAGGAAAGGGGAGATTAAGGGAGGGCTGATGCTTTCCCTGTATTTGACTTTTAAAAATATATATATATATTTTATTGATATTTTACAGAGAGGAAGGGAGAGGGATAGAGAGTTAGAAACATTGATGAGAGAGAAACATCGATCAGCTGCCTCCTGCACACCTCCTACTGGGGATGTGCCCGTAACCAAGGTACATGCCCTTGACTGGAATCGAACCTGGGACCCTTCAGTCCGCAGGCTGACGCTCTATCCACTGAGCCAAACCGGTTAGGGCTGTATCTGACTTTTTACAATGAGAATATATTTATATTATTTATGTGGAAAAAGGTACCCAGCATAAGGCTGATCTTAAAAAAAAAAGGTGTTGAATTGTTAGTTTAACAAATTAATTAGAATGGTCCGGTGTATTTTTCTCTTTCAAAACTAATGAACTCCTAGCCCGGCAGCTCAGTTGGTTAGAGTGTTGTCCTGATATGCCAAAGTTTCAGGTTCAAGTCCTGGTCACAGCACATACAAAAATCAACCAATGAATGCATAAATGAGTGGAACAACCAATCTCTCTCTCAGTCTTTCTCTCTCTCTCTCTTTAAAAAAACCCCCACACCCACTAATGATCTACTCAACTATCACACAGTTCCTTGATTTAAAATGTATTATATCAAAGCCATACTATTAGGTCTTGAAAAATGCTAACTATTGTCAGATGCCAGATGATATTTGATCTGTGCAAGTGTATATTTAAACACAAAAAGCAATAGGAAACTAGAGATAGCTACTAACTGAAGGCAGAAGGCAGGAAACATTGGCACAGAAACCTGAAATTGTAGAATTTTGTTAATGAAGACTTCACACCTATATAAATCTGTGCTTATTTAGAAGCCTTTGACTGTCATTCCCTTGTTAACAGAATTTATCAAATTACTTAGTTAACTTTTCTTTAAATGTTTGTATAAATTTTAATTCCTTCAGAAAAAAGTACTGAACTTTAAGTTATATATTTTTAAAATTTCCACCATTCCAATAGAACTTCTAAAAGATTTTTTATTCAAAACAAAATATTTAAGAAAAAAGATATCTGTAATTAATTAGTAATTAGATTTGATAGGAATATTTGCCTGGAAACATTTATTACCTACCAAAATATTTTTTTAAATATTTTCTCTTTAGCTATAGCTTAAAGCTACAAATCTAAATGCAATTATCACATATAGAACATCATTAAAAAATATGACTGAAAAGGATGAACTCCTGTTGTCAATTGCTATTTTCTTATTTCTTTCCAGGCTAATTGCAGAACATCAGAAAATAAGCTGATGAGGAAGATTGTCATTACCAAATTATACAAGGTAGCTATTTTCTCTATTTTTAAGGAATAAGCTTTCAATATATACCAGTAAACGCTAAAACTGTCATAATTAACAAAATCCTACAAAGGAAAAGAAATTTCCCCATTACTATTAATGACATTGCCAATATGCTGTTTCTACGTATTTTTCACTTCTCTTTAATCAGTACACAATCAGAAAGTATAATTTGAAAGCAACCACTTATTGTCTTCCACCCTCCCCACCTTAAACCTTAATATAATAAAAATAGTACCTTGCAACATACAAGATATTACAAAATAATAGGAAACACTTTTCGTAGCCTGCCCATCTCAACATAACTTCTAAATTATTATTCCAAAAGCCCCAAATCCAAGTGTGAATTGTTCCTCAATATCAGCAAAGCAAAATCTAATCATAGAATTCAAAAAGATTACGTAGGCTACAAGGGTCCATAAAAATTAGTTCAACTAATTAAACTACTCACAGACAGCATAGTTCTAATTTCTCCAATTGACCTAGATGAAAAATTTACTGCCTCTTGCCCATGTTCTTTGATCCGTACACGTCTTTCTTTGATGGTTCCCACTTGTTTCTCCAGAACTATACTAGAAAATGGCCACTGAACCGGAGGGCGTGTCTTCATCATTACTAAGCATTTTCCTATCAGAAGCAGCTCTTTGAAAAACCTGAACATTTTCTTCAGTGCCACTCAGTATTACTCAGTAAATGCAGAAAAAGTAATAGGGAAAATGGTTTTTTAAAAAAATGCCTTTAAGAGGATATTACTTAATATTTGTGTTTACATAAAAGTTTTTGAAAACCAGGAGCAGGTATGACATATAAAATCATAAATTTTCCTGACTACAGGCTTCTGGTATTTCCAACAGAAATGCATCCCATCCAATTAATTTTATATAGAATGTTATAAACAACAAAACGTTAAAAAAGTAACATTTTTTCTATATAATAATACAAATGTACTTAATTACAATATAGAGTCCAAAACAAAATAAATTGGAAGATGAAGAGATGCAAAGGGAGAAAGTTGATTTATACAGATTATACACTCAACTGACTGAAAATGAAGAACAGCAGTGACTTGGTCTTAACTAAGGGAATAGAAGATAGCAATAATGGATTGAGCTCTCCCTACCAATATCTGGTTAGTCAACTGGCATATATTGGGCACTTATTGAATGCAGAGCAAAAGCAAGGTGAGAAATTAAAACTACCATTTTAAAGTGCTTTAGAAAAAAAAAAATAGAGCCAGGTCAGACACATTGGCAAAATGTTGGGTGTGAGAAGAGCATGTAATAAACTTTAAAATGAGGTTTGGATATTAGTATATCACATCCAACCTTCTTTTCTTTTTTCCTTATTCCTAATAATAATAATGTGGAGACAGAATTTGTGATTCTGTTAAGAGATAAAGAAGAGAATCTGTAAGGAAAAGTAAAAAAACCCCACACAAGGCAAAGTAGATGTACACTGAAGTAGGAAACCCACTTTAATAAAGGTGTTAAAGACGTATTAATGGTTATGAATTAATGAGCAAAATCCCAACAATAAACTATAGGTAGCCAGATTCAGTCAGCTAAAAACATTACAATGTGGCCCTAGCTGGTTTGGCTCGCTGCATAGAGCGTCAGCCTTCGGACTGAGGGTCCCAGGTTCAATTCCAGTCAAGAGCACATGCCGGGTTGTAAGCCCAATTCCCAATGTGGGCCCGATCCCCAAGTGGGTGCGGGAGGCATCCGATCGATGATTCTCTCTCATCATTGATGTTTCTATCTCTCTCTCCCTCTCCTTCCTCTCTGAAATTAATAAAAAATATATTTAAAAAATAAAAACATTACAATGTAGATTTAAAAATAAAGGATGTCCTCAAGTTTGTTATTTAAAATAAAAACTACTGGACATTTTGATCTGTCATAGTGGGAATAACAACAGGTCTCAATCTACAATAATAAAAGGGTAATATGCTAATTAGACCAGATGTCTTCTGGACGTCATTCCGGACTTCCTTCCTGACAAAGCCAGGGCCGGAGGGAAGCCAGCCCAGGTCCCAGGTGCCTGTTAGCAGCTGAAGGAGGGAAGCCGGTGCTGGCAGCCGGGGTAAGGAAGGCCTACTCTTGCATGAATTTTTGTGCATTGGGCCTCTAGTAGCTATATAAGCAATAATCTAAAAATCCAGAGGCAATGAAGTCAGTACACTATCTAACACTGCCGCTGTGGAGTACATTGAGCTTTGGGCCTTTTCTCCTAAATCCTTATGCCATGATTTGCTTCTGGAAACACGGGGAACAAACCCCTGGTACAGAACCAAGAAAACTAAAATTGAGGTAGGGTGTCTGATCTAAACACAGACTGTAAATGAGCAGAATTTCTCCCTGTATTTCCTAATTAATGGAAGCCTCTAAAGGCCTACTCTAACTCAACTTACCAGATTTGAAAATAATTTCATACTAAATGATGATCTGGTATAACTCCTTCATATAAAAAATGGGAAGCTAACTTTAAATAAATTAAATGATTCAATCAAGATACCCTTATTAATTAACGCCTTTCCACAAGGCTTTTAAAAAATGGAAGTCTTTATATCTATATATATAAAAGCTGAAGCAACCATTTGACCATTAGCTATGACACGCACTGACCACCAGGGTTCAGATGCTCAACGCACGGGCATGGAAACATGGAACAGACTGATGAAGCTCAGAGGAAAGTGGGGAGGGCGGGAAGATCTTATATGCATACTAGAGGCCTGGTGCATGCACCAGTGGGGTCCCTCAGCCTGGCCTGCGGGGATCGGGCCGAAACCAGCAGTCCAACATCCCCCTAGGAGTCCTGGATTGCGAAAGGGTGCAGGCCAGGCTGAGGGACTCTACCAGTGCACGAATCCGTGCACCGGGCCTCTAGTAACTGTATAAGAGAGCAAGATAAAATGTTAAAATCTAAACTGGAACTCTGAAGATATGTGAAGAAGCCAAAATGGAAGAAACAACATGACCCAGATAAAAAAAAGTGAAGACTTGTTTCTCAAGATTTTTTTTTTTTAAATATATTTTATTGATTTTTTACAGAGAAGAAGGGAGAGGGATAGAGAGCTAGAAACATCGATGAGAGAGAGACATCGATCAGCTGCCTCTTGCACACCCCCCAGTGGGGATGCACTCGCAACCAAGGTACATGCCCTTGACCGGAATCGAACCCGGGACCCTTGAGTCCGCAGGCCGACGCTCTATCCACTGAGCCAAACCGGTTCGGCGCAAGATTTTTTTTTTTATAATTCATGTTATAAAACAAATTTAT
>NW_005871058.1:6601307-6604628 GCF_000147115.1 Myotis lucifugus
GTCATGCTGATCTGGTGCCAGGAGGCCTCGCGGCTCCGCTTGATCCTGGTGCTGGGAGGCATATTACCCTTTTACCATATAGGATAGAGGCCTGGGGGGGCCTGGTTTGCCCTGAAGGTGTCCTGGATCAGGGTGGGGGTCCCCATTGGGTGCCTGGCCAGCCTGGATGAGGAGATGATGGCTGTTTGCAGCTGGTCACACACCCTTCAGGGGGGGGGGTCCCCACTGGGTGCCTGGCCAGTCTGGGTGAGGGGCTGAGGGCTGCTTTAAGGCTGGCGATTGACAGAAGTTCCCAACCTGTCCTTTTTTTCTTTTTTTTTTCTTCTGGGCCAGCTTTAGCTCTGGCTCTAGCTCTGAGGCTTCTGCTGCTGGTTTGTTTGCCGTTCTATAATCGAAACAATGTATAACTTCAGCTCTGAGATCCCGGCCTATATTTGTTAGAATGTTTCAAACTGCCAGCTCAGAGGCCGGCAGCGAGCCGGGGAACGTTGGAGTCTGCAGTCACTGGAGCAAGCAAGCCTCATGTTCGCTTCCAGCTGCCTGGCTGCCGGCCGCCATCTTGGCTGACAGTTAATTTGCATAAGGATATGCTGATTAGCCAATGGGAAGGGTAGCGGTCTTACGCCAATTACCATTTTTCTCTTTTATTAGTGCAGATGGCTAAGATTTAATAATTCCATTAATAAATATTCTATTACAGATAGTGATAAAAGTATGAATTTTGCTATGCTCCCAATCTCAGTTACAATTCAGAAGATTATTTTATATGATATAATTATAGAGCTTCGTGTACTATAGGAAACTGAAGATACACTTGAAGGAAAAATAGAATGATATAATAATACCTTACATTTTATATGTATAATTATTCCAGAGAGAAAGCTCCATTATCAAAATAGCTACTACTGTCAATGTACACAGTCATGCAAGTAGAAAAGAATCTACAAATGATACTCATAAAAAATGCCTTAATGTTCCTTACAGAGGTATAACTTTTAAAAATACAAAGATTGGCCTGACCAGTGTGGCTCTGTGGTTGAGTATCTATGAACCAGGAGGTCACAGTTTGATTCCCAGTCAGGGCACATGCCCAGGTTGCAGGCTAGATCCCCAGTGTGGGGTGTGTAGGAGGCAGAAGATCAATGACTCTCTCATCATTACTGTTTCCATCTCTCTCTCCCTTTTCCTTCCTCTATGAAATCAAGAAAAATATATGTAAACAAAAAATACAAAGATAAGAACTCTGGCCGGGTATCTCAGTTGGTTAGAGTGTTGTCCCCATATACCAACGTTGTGGGTTTGATCCCTGGTCAGGGCACATACAAGAAGCAACCAATGAATGCACTGATAGGTGGTGCAAAGAATCAATGTTTCTCTCTCTTTCTCTTTCTCTTAATGTGGGAAATTATGTGGGAGCCATCCCACATTTATTTAATTGATACACTGCAGAGGGTTGGGGGATAAGCTAAACCTGAACACATTACCAACAAAGGGTTAACATTTCATAATTTACTGAGAAGTATGAAGTATGAAGGAGGGAACGAGATCAAAATAAGGGGGCAAAGATTAGCTTTCCCAGTCATCCAGTCATGAACAAAGGAAAACAAAATAGATTTCAACAAACACCAGAGTTCAACTACAGAAAATAGGGTGACCAAGGACAGAAATTTGAAAGAGTAAAAGTTCACCTGAGGACAATGTTCTCTCTATAATGAAGTTACAAAGAAACAGTTTAGATACACTACAAATAATGCAAGGAGGTCCTTCAGATGAAAAGTTCTCATTTTCAGGTACTTCTACCTTCAGGAGTAGCAGGATTCAAGATAGGATAAATGACAAAGTTTCTGCAACTAATTTATAGTGAAAAAAACCTGAAAGTTAGGAAAGAGCAACATCAGAACTTTAACACCTAAGGAGATTAGAGAATTCTTATTCTCAAACAGCTTAATTACAGATTACAATAACAGAATAAAATATCAGTATTGGTATTTCAGTATTTATTTTGCTTAATACCCCATGTTAAATATGGTGTCCATCATTTTTTTCCCTAAACTTTGCCCTGTTGCTGTTCATACTAATAGATCCAAGTATGAGGTTACACTGTCTTTCCCACTTCAGCCTCTTGGAGAAGGCAGGCTCCAAGATAATAGAATTAACTTTGAAGTATATTGGAAATCTAGCCCTGATGAAATGAAGTTTGTTGATTCTAGGGCAAGGACTGGGAATTAGACCTGGGAACCTCACTCTCCTCACTCTTCCTTCTCTTTCTTCATTCTTCCACTACACCATCCCTCAGTGGATGTCTAGTCCTCCCAGACTAGGAGAACTCAAAAGTGACCTCTGGAAGGAGAATACTGAAGAACAAAATTAGAAGAAAAAATAGTAAAGTTAACTAATAATCCAGGAAATCGATATTGTGTAAAACAAGATATTTCAAAAGAATTTTAAATAGGAAAAGAATGTGGTTGGAATACTTTTCAAAACTTTGCTTAATTAAAAATTTTTAATGCATATAATTCTCTGAGTATTAAGATATTAAATGAGCCTGATTCTGAAAACCATTAAAGTAATAATATTATACCAACTATACCAAAATTATCCCAGTTCCATTTTCTTAAGGGAGGAGATCTTAGGTCCTATGATGGATATGGTGGCCTGATTTGTTCAACCTCTCTTCTACTTTCCTTCCTTCTAGTATGCCTTTTATATTAAAGAAATAAGAAAGCTAAATGTGGCCATTTCTCTAATTATCTTGCAGCTAGATTCTAGATATACACTAGGCTCCTCTAATTAGGTATGAGAGATTTGGAAAATGGAAAAAAAAGCAGAGGTTCACTTCTTGCTGCTTTGGCTTTTTTTTGACTATTAAAGCTGTGGAGGCAAAATGCTTCTAAAGCAGTATTCCAATATGTATTCTTCAGCTTCCTGGTAATGCAGAGGCACCTGTGGTAGAAACAGTGGCTAGATCAGGGGTGGGCAAACTTTTTGACTCGAGGGCCACAATGGGTTCTTAAACTGGACCGGAGGGCCGGAACAAAAGCATGGATGGAGTGTTTGTGTGAACTAATATAAATTCAAAGTAAACATCATTACATAAAAGGGTACGGTCTTTTTTTTTTTTTAGTTTTATTCATTTCAAAGGGGCCGGATCCCGCCCGCGGGCCGTAGTTTGCCCACGGCTGGGCTAGATCCTGAGTTCCAGTACCGCTGTATCAGCTTTGTAGGTTATTGAGAGGCAGATGTGATGATGGCTTCCTAATTCTTGGATTGTACCGTATGATCATGATCATGTGTTCTTGGCTTCATGAGCTTAACAATCTT